>NC_044192.1:39527950-39827950 GCF_900880675.1 Sparus aurata
CTGGATCTGTAGCACAGCACACACTGGATCTGTAACACACACTGGATCTGTAACACACACTGTTTCTGTAACACACACTGTTTCTGTAGCACGCACTGTTTCTGTAACACGCACTGTTTCTGTAGCACACACTCTTTATATAGCACACACTGGATCTGTAACACACTGTTTCTGTTGCACACACTGGATCTGTAACACACACTGGATCTGTAGCACACACTGGATCTGTAGCACACACTGGATCTGTAACACACACTGGATCTATAGCACACACTGGATCTGTCGCACACACTGGATCTGTAACACACACTGGATCTGTAGCACACTCTGGATCTGTAACACACACTGGATCTGTAGCACACACTGGATCTGTAGCACACACTGGATCTGTAACACACACTGGATCTGTAACACACACTGGATCTGTAGCACACACTGGATCTGTAGCACACACTGGATCTGTAGCACACACTGGATCTGTAACACACACTGTTTCTGTAACACACACTGGATCTGTAACACACACTGGATCTGTAACACACACTGGATCTATAGCACCCACTGTTTTTGTAGCACACACTGGATCTGTAGCACAGACTGGATCTGTAACACACACTGGATCTATAGCACACACTGTTTTTGTAGCACACACTGGATCTATAGCACACACTGTTTTTGTAGCACACACTGGATCTGTAGCACACACTGTTTTTGTAGCACACACTGGATCTATAGCACACACTGTTTTTGTAGCACACACTGGATCTATAGCACACACTGTTTTGTAGCACACACTGGATCTGTAGCACACACTGGATCTGTAGCACACACTGGATCTGTAACACACACTGTTTCTGTAACACACACTGGATCTGTAACACACACTGGATCTATAGCACCCACTGTTTTGTAGCACACACTGGATCTGTAGCACACACTGGATCTGTAACACACACTGGATCTATAGCACACACTGTTTTTGTAGCACACACTGGATCTATAGCACACACTGTTTTTGTAGCACACACTGGATCTGTAGCACACACTGGATCTGTAGCACACACTGGATCTGTAGCACACACTGGATCTGTAGCACACACTGGATCTGTAACACACACTGGATCTGTAACACACACTGGATCTGTAGCACACACTGGATCTGTAGCACACACTGGATCTGTAACACACACTGTTTCTGTAACACACACTGGATCTGTAACACACACTGGATCTGTAACACACACTGGATCTATAGCACACACTGTTTTTGTAGCACACACTGGATCTGTAGCACACACTGGATCTGTAACACACACTGGATCTGTAGCACACACTGGATCTGTAACACACACTGGATCTGTAGCACACACTGGATCTGTAACACACACTGTTTCTGTGGCACACACTGTTTTTGTAACACACACTGGATCTGTAGCACACACTGGATCTGTAACACACACTGGATCTGTAGCACACACTGTTTCTGTAGCACACACTGTTTCTGTAGCACACACTGGATCTGTAACACACACTGGATCTGTAACACACACTGTTTCTGTAACACACACTGTTTCTGTAGCACACACTGTTTCTGTAGCACACACTGTTTCTGTAGCACACACTCTTTATGTAGCACACACTGGATCTGTAACACACACTGGATCTGTAGCACACACTGGATCTGTAACACACACTGGATCTGTAGCACACACTGGATCTGTAGCACACACTGGATCTGTAACACACACTGGATCTGTAGCACACACTGGATCTGTAGCACACACTGGATCTGTAACACACACTGGATCTGTAGCACACTCTGGATCTGTAGCACACACTGTTTTTGTAGCACACACTGGATCTATAGCACACACTGTTTTTGTAGCACACACTGGATCTATAGCACACACTGTTTTTGTAGCACACACTGGATCTGTAGCACACACTGGATCTGTAACACACACTGTTTCTGTAACACACACTGGATCTGTAACACACACTGGATCTATAGCACCCACTGTTTTTGTAGCACACACTGGATCTGTAGCACAGACTGGATCTGTAACACACACTGGATCTATAGCACACACTGTTTTTGTAGCACACACTGGATCTATAGCACACACTGTTTTTGTAGCACACGCTGGATCTGTAGCACACACTGGATCTGTAGCACACACTGGATCTGTAGCACACACTGGATCTGTAGCACACACTGGATCTGTAACACACACTGGATCTGTAACACACACTGGATCTGTAGCACACACTGGATCTGTAGCACACACTGGATCTGTAACACACACTGTTTCTGTAACACACACTGGATCTGTAACACACACTGGATCTGTAACACACACTGGATCTATAGCACCCACTGTTTTTGTAGCACACACTGGATCTGTAGCACACACTGGATCTGTAACACACACTGGATCTGTAGCACACACTGGATCTGTAACACACACTGGATCTGTAGCACACACTGGATCTGTAACACACACTGTTTCTGTAGCACACACTGTTTTGTAACACACACTGGATCTGTAGCACACACTGGATCTGTAGCACACACTGGATCTGTAGCACACACTGTTTCTGTAGCACACACTGTTTCTGTAGCACACACTGGATCTGTAACACACACTGGATCTGTAACACACACTGTTTCTGTAACACACACTGTTTCTGTAGCACGCACTGTTTCTGTAGCACACACTGTTTCTGTAGCACACACTCTTTATGTAGCACACACTGGATCTGTAACACACACTGGATCTGTAGCACACACTGGATCTGTAACACACACTGGATCTGTAGCACACACTGGATCTGTAGCACACACTGGATCTGTAACACACACTGGATCTGTAGCACACACTGGATCTGTCGCACACACTGGATCTGTAACACACACTGGATCTGTAGCACACTCTGGATCTGTAACACACACTGGATCTGTAGCACACACTGGATCTGTAGCACACACTGGATCTGTAACACACACTGGATCTGTAACACACACTTGATCTGTAACACACACTGGATCTGTAGCACACACTGGATCTGTAGCACACACTGGATCTGTAACACACACTGTTTCTGTAACACACACTGGATCTGTAACACACACTGGATCTGTAACACACACTGGATCTATAGCACACACTGTTTTTGTAGCACACACTGGATCTGTAGCACAGACTGGATCTGTAACACACACTGGATCTATAGCACACACTGTTTTGTAGCACACACTGGATCTATAGCACACACTGTTTTTGTAGCACACACTGGATCTGTAGCACACACTGTTTTTGTAGCACACACTGGATCTATAGCACACACTGTTTTTGTAGCACACACTGGATCTATAGCACACACTGTTTTTGTAGCACACACTGGATCTGTAGCACACACTGGATCTGTAGCACACACTGGATCTGTAACACACACTGTTTCTGTAACACACACTGGATCTGTAACACACACTGGATCTATAGCACCCACTGTTTTTGTAGCACACACTGGATCTGTAGCACAGACTGGATCTGTAACACACACTGGATCTATAGCACACACTGTTTTTGTAGCACACACTGGATCTATAGCACACACTGGATCTGTAGCACACACTGGATCTGTAGCACACACAGTTTCTGTGATCTAGAGAACTGCATCTGTAGCCACACGTTGCCAATGGGTTGGCTGCGTTTCCTGATATGTGTCAACCAATGATGAAAGGGTTATGAAATGTGATTTAGAAAAGACACACACACACACACACACACACACACACACACACACACACACACACACACAGGATCAGGATAAGGGACTTTTAAAGACCTAAGTCCATGGCTGTGGGTGTGTTTAGATGCATCATAGAAATGACACAGAATGGCTGATAGAAATACATAACAGCAGCCTTATTTAGTGTAGACTGCTACTTTGTATTAATTGCAGGAATTGATGCCTATGATTAATTCAAAAGGCCTAATTAATCTTAACCACACACAGACCTTACCACAGTGCTCCTTCTAGGACACACTCCTCTGCATGCTGAGGCCGGGGTGCTCTCTTTAATGTGGATCTATTTTGGTGTCATTAACATGAACAAAAAGCTCGAGGACCCCTGGAGAGCACATATCTATTATTACCTATTATTATGGGACATGTGCGTTCCATTATACTGAGCGACTGTGCTGCCTCTCGTCGGCGCTAGGATCCAGAAGAATGACCTCTCTCTCTCCATCCTCTCTCTCTGTCTCTCTTCCATCTCCCTCTCCCTCGCTCTCTCTCTCTCTCTCTCTCTCTCTCTCTCTCTCTATCTCTCTCTGTCCCCTGAAGACTGTTTTAAAGTCTCTGCCAGACTTGGGCTCACACGCTACTTCCTGGACGGACGGAGGAATGGAAAGCTTCCAGCGACTCTCCACCACCATCACCACCAACACTGACTCTCCTCTCTCTGTGTGCCCGACGAGCGCTGCCTCCATCGCCGCAGCCGCAGGAGCGACGGCGCGCAGTGTGCACCGCCGCTGCTAGTCCCCCCACAACCCGCCTCTTCCCGTGTGCGTCCACACGCTCACCCACAACAATCTGTATCCGAGTGTTATGCTCGTCTCCGGGAATATCGGGGGGATATTTGGACGGGAAGACTCTTTACTGGACCTCTAAACAGTTCTCCACCCTCCACCGTGTCCAGTCTCCGTCTGCGTTGCGTCTCCGGCGCTGCTTTTTACGCAGCGAAGGCGTCGCTGATTTTCTCGCAAACGGGAGAAACTCAACAGTTGTTGCTGCTTATTGTTTTGCATGTCGACGTGCACATTACTACCATGTGGAGGCTACTGCAATCGTGTTGTTGCTGCTGGTGGATTTTCTCTCTCATCCTGTCAGCCTCCGTGCTCCTCTGGGCCGACTGTCATCCCGGTAAGTTTCGTACGCTTGCAAGTCAAACACCGGGCTCGTTGGTGCTCATGTCTGATGGAATGTGGTTATCATTGTGCTGTTGTCGGGACGGAGTGAACTCAAATCCCCTCGTTGAATATCCTGTAACGGGTCACTGGCTGGGAATATTTCCTGCCTGCTGGCTCGACACGCTTGTCCGGCACCGGCACGTCGATGGGAAGCAGTCTGAGAGGACTATTCATGCAACCGAGTGTCCTGTGCTCACACATTCGATGTACAGTGTTATCATCTGAGCGCATTGCTCCCTACTTCATTGCCTCTGGTGAAAGTCAGTCCTCCCTCTTTCGCTCTCCTTTCCATCTTTTTTTTTTCCTTCGTGTTTTCCCCCTTTAAAATAGTAATTAAACTGGAAAGAGGTACAGTGTGCTGGGATGCCATTAAAGGAACAGTAGGCAGGGTCGGTGGGTACTCGGGTCAGATGGGTAGATAAAACGGGGAAGATGTGATGCCTTGTCAGCCGGCGGCGCGTACGCCAAAGCCGTTATCTCAGTGCCTGGAGCAAGACAGCAGGGCTGTGAAGCCGCTTCACACACTCAGACACACAACCCAGAAAATGCAGTCCAGGCTCAAATCTCTGCTGAGGGGAAAGAGACCTCATGTCTGTTTTCTGGGGTTGTCATGTAAACCCCTCAGAGGAGATCCACAAATAATAAGATGAGACTGCCGGCGGTGCTGTGTGAGGCTGGTTACTTGGGGAAAAATACAGGAAAACAAACAGAAAGACCTGTCCTCAATGCTTAATTCATCTAATCGGGCTAATCTCCAGCTGTTATATCATACAGCTGAGCTATTTCCCATTTTCGCTTTGCAAAGAGAACACTCCGCTTCAATCATGGCTGAATCAAAGACCCCTGGGCCCTGGACCTCGGCGTGTGGGGTCGAGATCCTGCAGCGCTTCAACCTTTCAGAGCCCACACCTGATGAAGAACAGTACCTTCTCTGTTGCTTTCCCTCTCAGAACGTTATCAGGAGAACTCTCCTGTGTCACATTGTAAAATAAATCCTGTAAATCAAATTTGACCTTGACCACAGTGTCCACAGACTGAACATTCCTCCAGGCAGATAGTAGAGGCGTCTCTCAGACACCTTGACAGACTGTTCAAGAATGTATATTCACGTGTTCACCACACCCACGTGTACCCACACATTATATGATAATATTTTACAAAATACCATCTGGTAAGCATAATATATCCACTAGAAGTTGGACATTGTGGACAGAAACTTTTAACATCCAAATATTTCTGCCCAAACACAGGACTTCGTCAGGGACAACTAACTGCACTGCGAATAAAGGTAACAGAGACGGACGTGTCTGTAATGTAGACGTAGCGCCACAGCGAGGTATTGTTCACTTCCTCTTCACTTAGCCAGAGCAGTCCCAAATGTTCCTCAGCTTGTAAAATGGCTAAATGACAAATTTAAAATGGAAGCCTTTATATTAAGATATTATGGAAAATCCCTGATGCCGTGTAAGTGTCACGTCCTGACTGTGATAGCATATTGATATATTACCCAGCGCTGCTCTCACATAGGTGTGTAAAAGCAGTGTGAGCAAAACAGGCTTCGCTCAGTCTTTACAGAAGACTAAGGAGTGAGAGGAGCCGCTGTGGTATTAAAATTCACAGCGCTCGTGTCAAAGCCCTGTAGCTGTCTATAGATATGACACATTATCACAGAGCCAGTTAGTCGGGCAGTATTAGCCTACTTTTCACCTCACCGAGATTAGCTCTTATATTTCTTTTGAGTCTTAAGAGATGATGACGCACACACGCAGAATGAGAGCGAGTCAGAGAGCAGAGGATAACCCTGTCCTGCTGACCGGTGAACACACTCACTACTGTAACCAATCCAGACCAGCATCAGTGTACGGGTAACACTGCCAGACTGTTTTTCAATTTCAGAAATGAGGCTTTTGTTAGTCATTTAGGGTTTTTTGTGTTGTTCCCCGTCATCCCCCTATTTTTTCATCTGACATTCCATTTGATCTGTGGAGAAATGGAAGTGAGCTGAGACGTAAAAGAGAGAGAGCTGCTGTGAGAGACGGACGGCTGATGGAGAGAATAGTTCATCCCGCAGATCGACAATTTATTTGTGGTGGTCCATTGTGACATGAAAATTATTTTTACTGTAAAAAACTAACCTACTCGTTTCTTACAAGACAAATAAAACAATAGGTAATACGTCTGAGCTCAGATACAGTGGCTGAGCAGGTAAAACTATCTGGTTTCACTGTGTTTTTGAGAGGACATGTGACACATCCAAAGATAAATGTGATGCTGAATATTAATGCTTAAATGAATGCAGCATCCTACATGGATAAGTGCCTGACGCCAATGATTAAACACATTTAAATGTAAAATAAAATACAGAGCCATGTCTGCTGTGAGGGGATTCAGGAAAGGGGTGTGTGGAATTCTGCTCAGCAAGATGAGACGATTAAACACAAAAATCAGAGGCTCTGTCTTTTGAACAGTTGAAAATCAATAACAAAACTGACAACACCTGTTTGGTTGAGGAAAATTAATTTAAAACCAAAAAGTGAAACAGGAACACAACAAATGATGGCTGGGCGGATATTCAGCGGACAATTACTGATGCATTAGTAAAATGACAAATTTCAGCCAACATGAGTCAGGATGTGGAACACTGGGAACCTCGCTCTCCTGCTATCTGACCTCTTCTTTCACTCCTCTCTCTCCACTTGTCTCGACCACATGCTGTCATGGTACTGGCTTCGAGCGAGCCCAAGGTGGCTGGTTCATGTTAACGGCTGGCAGATGATGTAGAAACAGAGATGAGTGTGCTTCTCTCCTGCTGGGTATCATCATCCGCAGGCTCTCGGCGCTGCTCTCCTTACCTTCAGCCCACTCTTCTTTTCTATTAATAAGGCTCTTAGCTAGGAGATTGGGTCGGAAAAAGCAAGGGGAAAGGCGCGATCGGCTCTCCATAAAAAATGTGTCACCCTTGGACCTCATGCAAATGTGGACTGCTTTGGTGGCTGATGATGTATGAATAGCTTTTTTTTTGGTTTGCTGAGTTACTTTAATCTGGGGGTGAAGATGACACAGGGAGGTATTTTTTACATAAATGCTGATTTATTTTGTAGTCTGTGAAAATATCAATCTTTGCACTTTATTTGATATATTGTTGTCTTGAAAACGTTTTTTTTTTTTTTTTGTCTCAACACATGCTGCCAGTGGGGTGCAGTTATTTCCAATACAGATCAGCTTGTGTCAGAAAGAAAGATCACATTAGAATGATGAAAAATGACTGAAATTCAAAATAAGCTAGCCCTCATGCAAAGATCATGTTACGTGACATTCAAGAATCTTTAACGACGGCTGTTAGACAAAACCCTTCATACGAGATGGAAATTGTGCTACATGATGATAAACGGTGGTAGTCAGATTCCCGTTTGTCTCTGATGATGATGATACCGAGGCTCTCCTTCAAAGCGTCTGCAAAACCACATCCGTTCCTGTCTTTGTGATAAAAAGAATGCATGTATCCTTTTAAATAGCATCCTGTGATTTAGGGCTGTACAATATGGTAAAAAATTATCATTATTATTTTGACAAATTATGCTATAAGATTCACAGTGAGTGGGAATTTAGATTTTTCCTTCATTTTCACTGGGAGGGAAGAGAAACAATCCTGATGATGTGTTAGAGAGCAGGACATCTCTTCAGTACTTCAGTATGATGCTGTTTCTATCAAAACATGTCAGCTGCTGCGATGTGGATTTTGCACTCATCATTGCGATTATGATGAATTATGCAGCCCTCTTATGATTTGTAAGAATGTTGCTTTGTATGGTTGGTAAATTTGACCTACCACTTGAGTAAGGTGGTAAAGCTCCTCACTCCTGTACATGCCCCATCTGCTGTAGAAGCTCAAGGAAAGGCAAACAGAAGCCACCTAAGATGCCACTGATTTATCTCACTTGATGTAAATGCAGTTTTGTGTTTGCCCGCTGACTCCTACAGCACACCGCTCATCTTTGAATCGTCTCACGATGAGGCTATGTTGCTCACACTCGCAGCCTCAGCTCCAACCTGCTTTGTTGGGAGAGCATGTGTGAGTGCTTTATCCTGTGAGCTTTCCAAGAGTCGAGTGTGTTGTTTACTCTGCAGTCCACCTTAATAATGTCATACCTCACTGCGAGGCAACACCCGCAATGATTCAGCCAAGTGCTGCTGGAGATACAGGAAGTTGTGTTGGGCCGACTGCACGAGTGACCTGACTGCTGCCAACACGCCCCAGTCGCCCACATAATGGCCGGTTTGCAGCCTCGCAAACATCTGTTTTTCTGGGGATGGAAAGCACTGAACATCACCGCGGGGTGTCCGCTAGCTGACACAGGGCATCACTTTTCCTTTCCCGTCTGCGGCGTGCGGTGTCAGCGTTGAGGCATCACGCCCCTGTCACTGCGCTGCACTTCAGCCCTGGGTTAACCAAACACACAAGAGAGAGGGAGAAAGACAGAGGAGACGGAGAAAGAAAGAGATGTTTGGCCTTCAATCTGTCGCTTTCTGCTGCGAAAAATGAATGGGCCCTGTCGCTCCTGGCTGGGAGGAAAAACAGAACAGTCATTGTAATCTCACAACAAGCGCCTGAGCTAGCACATCTTTTCACCCCCACAAACACACAAACCTCTCCTTGCATCCATCTCTGTCTCTTTCCTCCGCTATTTTTTTAATCCACATTCCTTTTTTCTGCTGTTGGCGTGCGTATGCAAGCACTCGTGCACCTTTTCTGCTTCTTTTAAATCCAGGGACAAAATGAGACAAGTAGGTTTGTTAACCATTCAAAGCAGGCCTCCGTGACACCAACCTTCTCCGAGCTTTTTGTCGCAACCGTACGGGGGGAAGTTTTGACATTTAGGGAAAGGATTGGATATGCTTCGTGGTCCTCGGTCGCCAACATTATCATCATCATCATCTCAGTGCTCACCGAGCTATTATCTGGCCTCCGCTGTGGCCGGTAAATTGCATGCACATCGGCTCACGGGTCACTTTATCAGTCAGTGCGAGGCCTGTCAACGTCACCCTGGCTTTCCTTAATAGATTGATTAAAAGATACCGTGTCATGTTTGTGTCTGTGTGTGTATGTGAGTTGCAAGGGAGGTGGGAGGGTTGGCGTCAGGCAGTTATCCATGTAGGATGCTGCCTCGGTATCTGTCGCCTTGTCATTAGAAGGTAGCTGCTGAGAGGGAGAGCGAGGGAGAGAGAGAGGAGAGAGAGAGAGAGAGAGAGGAGAGAGAGAGAGAGAGAGAGAGAGAGAGAGAGAGAGAGAGAGAGAGCGAGGGAGAGAGAGAGAGAGAGAGAGAGAGATCAGGAGCCAGATAGATGGTGTAAAAAGGAAACGTCCCTTCTATTGTGCTATTGATTTTTTGCAGGAAATGATGCTGTTTTGTTGCACAAAGGGGGAAACTAAAGATGAATAGGTCTGATAATGATAACAGTAGTAATGATGATATTAAGTGAAGAGGCGCTAATGATATCTCAGGAAAACGACGCGCGGAGCCGAGCAGAGAGCATCATCTTATTTTGTTTTTCGATCAGCGTTTCTGCTCAGCTGAGCATGCCTGTTAGGTTTTTAATCTGTTTCTCATCAGGTTTTTTTTTTCTATGCATCTCATAAACTGGTGGCCCCACAGTGCCGCTTGAAAATGGAGAATACTGGGAAAGACGGAGCACTTTGGCTTTCTTGTCTTGCTGGGCCCCGTTGCTCTCAGACTTAATGGGCTGCTGAAAAAAAGGCACACTCTTCAACCACTTTTTTCTTGTTCCTTTCCCCTATCCATTGTTCCACTTCATTGTTTTAATCAAGTCCACTGCCGGATTATTTGGAGAAGAGGAGGGGGTGTTCCCCTTTCATTTTCTGGAAGCTGCCTCTTGAATTGTAGCTCAGTCTGGCCTGTGAGAGCTGCTTTCCAACAGCACCATCGACCCCCCCATCCCATCTCTCTGCACTTTTCTAACTCTCGTCATTCTGCTTTGCTAAGTCTTGTTTGCTTCTGGCAGAGTTTCATGTTAGCTGCCATATGTTCTACTTCCTTCTTCTATTATCAGCATCATGCTTCTGATGCAAGCATTTCATTCATACATCTGACTAATGCTCTTGGAAAGCCTAGTTTGAGCATCAAACATACTTTGAAGCTGTCTCTTTACACTGTAGCTCCAGCTGCATTGTCTTTATAGAATGACTGCAGTAGAACTCACTGCTGTGCTTGTGTGAAGGATTTGTACCCATCAATGAGTTTGACGTTTCTCTCAGCCAGGCAACAAGGGCTGGGTATTAAACCTTAATCCTTTTGATTCACACAGTAGTGATGTCAGGTTACAATACCTTCAAAAATATTGATTATCAATACTACTTTCGACACCTTGGCGGAAAAAATTGCATTCTGAGAAATATTTACAATGGAAGGGTTCGTGGAGATACTCTTCTTCACTTGGCTCGTAGCAGAGAGCAGCACACCTTTTTCGAAACCTTTATTGATAAGAAATATCTGAGGTCAAGTGAACTTGATGTACCATGTGTTAAGCACAACAGCATCTAAGTTAATCTACCTCTGAATGTAATCCTCTGTAGTGTTTTCCTATCAACAGACACTCTGCTGTCTGAGATCGCTCGGCCGGATGGCTCCGAGGGTTGTTGGCCAACAACAGGAGAACACACTCATCAACATCAGTTTACTAGGCCATCTTGTTTAATGCTTCAGTGATGCTGAAACTGGAGCTGTCTCCAACCTGTCCAAATTCTTTATAGAGGTCGGCGTGTAAGGCATTCAGGTGCTTTTTTTCTGTTAGCACCTTTCCTTAGCACTGCTATGTAGCATTGCTTGCAAATGAGCGTCCTCTATCCTTTGTCTTCCTTTGTTAATCTCAAATGCAAAGTATTTCCAAACAGCACATGTGCTATTCTCTTTGTCAATCAAAACCACCAACACGGTACAGATAATTTACATTATTAAGTATGACTATCCTCTGGGTAAAATGTGTCAATATCTGTGCTCGTGATGGGGAATCCTTATAGTTAAAAGAAGTGCATTCATTCAAGTTTATAAAAATCTTTTTCTGTAGATCTGTAGTTCTTTTTCTTTCGAGCTGCAGAGCATTGATCCGAAGCTCAAATCTGAGGCTGATCTGTAAACACTTTTCTAATAAATAATAATTATAACACCAACAATATCAATCTCAGGCTTAAATCAAAGCTGCTGTAGGTGTTTTTTTTTATGAAATCTTATCAAAATAAGTGTTAAATAACTCTATATCCTGACAACAATCATGGTAATAGAGTGTGGGGTTAGTAACTTGTATCTCTCCTCCCTCCCTTCACAAAGCAAAAGAGAAAACAAGTTTACTGTTATCCCTGCCCACTTTATCCAGTCAGGACAGAGAGCTCCAAAGAGTCTGCTCTGGGGTGCTTACGGCGGCTTACGGCAGCTTTAAAAACTTACAAACGGCTCTATCCACTTCCAACCCCTTAAAAGACCTCTGTCTCTGTGGCTGCTAAATGCTCCACTATGTTCACCAGCTAATCGATAACTGTGTCTGACTGCTAGCCATGTTGTGCACAGTGGGTTTTCAGGTGGGAAAAACAAAACAAGTAGCTTAAAGAGGCTAAAATAACCTGTCGAGGTGAAGATCCCCTCAGAGTTGGATGATAAGTCCTACAAGTGACCCCTTTTGAAATAACATGGGGTAGGGTTGGGTAGTATATTGATATTACATCTTTACCTGTTTGTCTTTAAAGGCCTTAATGCCTTAGTCCGGGGTAAAGTGATGTCATTGTCTGAACTTACCAGAATGTTCTACTTGTTCTTGTCTTTACCCACTTTGTCATTGTATAAGATTTTTTACATAAGATTTTTGATAAATAATCATCAGTTATGTGGATATAATTTATATCCACATAACTGATGATTATTTATCAAAAATCGTCTTGTGTTGATGCTGTGTACAGTGTTGATCCTGACATTATTGTTTTAATGTTTTGCTGTTTGTGTTTTTTTATGTGGCACTATTTTTTTTTTGTGCTGCTTTGCAATGACAATAAAGGCATTCAGTTCTATTCCATATCAATATGGAGACATCTGGTTGGAACATTTTAATTTTTTTTGCCATTCATGAAGGTAAAATACAAAAATATATATTGTGTATTGTGATATAGCCTAAAATATTCAAGGACATATTGTCCAGCATGTAGTAGTGATTTCAGGGTTTCCTCTACATGTAATTGACTGTGGCGCACCGCCACGGCAAAATAAAAGCCGCCACACCTTAAAAATTCAGGCATAAATAAATCTAGTGTTAGAGAAAGGAAATATTTTACCGTCGTCTTCCACCGCAGTATTTGACGTTAACTAGCATGTTGGATATTTAGCTTGATAATTAGCTAGAGGATTAAAATGGTCACTTAGAGCAGAGTCCTGCACGGGTCTTATTTTGCAAACCCGCCCGAACCCGCCATACTTATAACCGCATCCGACCCGTTTTCCGACAGTAACACAAATTACATTCGTACCCGAGCCAACCTGGTATAAATTGATACCGACGTCCGAAGGAAAATTGGACGGACGCAATTTTTAAAAGTGAAAGTAAGACAGCGTGGGGAATGGGAGTTCTGGGAGGGCGCAAGCACGCATTAATGAAATATAAATGCTTATCATTTGTGTCGCTAATAATGACTGATGATAAGTGACGCCTTGAAAATGGCAATCGTAAAACCCGACCCGCCTCTTCATGCGTCCGACCCGATCCGCATCTGTGTCCGACACAGTACATTATTTTTCACCCGTGCAGGACTCTGACTTGGATAACTCCTCTCTTAAAACAATAATAAAAATCTTTCTTTACAACATGAATCTTCATTCCAAGCCCATGCAGGGGAGTTCATGATGGCTGTGTGAGAGCATTCCCTAAATTCCCTAAGTAGCCTATGACATAAGTAAAAATATTACATTATGATGACCCAAACTGTACACACACACACACACACACACACACACACACACACACACACACACACACACACCCCGCGCCACATCTCAGAAAATACTGGAGGAAACACTGGATTTTATCCATTTTATACAGTATATCAAGAATATTTTAGTTATTCGTATTTAAAATATGCTTTATGAATAAAATATATCAAAATCATTGTGGTTGTTATATTATTAAACTGTCACAGCATATTGGCAACAGTATAAAGATATTGATACATATTGATAAATACAGTGTAACCAAGCCCTACAGTCAACAGCTACAGAGTAAGAGATGAGTTGAATATACTTCTGGCAAAAGGCCTGTACGCCTCTCCTCTCTTTTTTTGTCTCCTTCCCCTCATTGTAAACCAATAAATGCTGCGAGACACGCTGGCAGGCTGTGGCTGCGTGCAGGCAGAAACACAGGGAAGGGAAAAACAAAGAGAAAAGAGAAAGACATAAAGACAGCACGAGATGCTGATGAGAGTGGAGAGGTGTACGCAGCCAAGCCCTTTTTTTCCATTTTGCGAAGCGCGATGCCAGGGGAGCTTCTGTGTCACTGTGCAGGGCTGCTGAGTGTTAAAAGGAGCTTAGACTGACAGGCTGTCGGCCGGCATGGAGGCTGACAAGCCTAACCGACGGCGACGCTAAACAAACACTGGGAGGTGAGGGGAGAAGAAGATGAGATGGGAAAACAAATGGACATGACGAAAGCCAAAGAGAGAGTTTGCACTCCACCTGCCCCTCAGATTGAAATGTGTGACACCGCCAGTCGTTTTGGAAGCTGTAAGATGCAATTTGACAGGATATTACTGACAGAGAGATAGCTGACGGTTGCCAGGTGGTGGTTCTTTAGGCCACAGGCCCTCCTCCACTTCCACCCCCACCTTGGCACATGTCAGTACTTTCAGACACTTTGTGTTCTTTTGTCAGGCTCGCTAGGTGGCCATTCACTCTGGAGCTGTGACAGCTCTCCGATACCTCGGTGAAAGGTGTAGATGGGTGTTCCTGCCATTTCCCAGAACACTTTCTCATTTTGAATGGTGAAATGCACTTCACTCGACTTCCATCAGTCATCCCTGCTGACAGCGGAATGGAAGCAGCTGCTTTCTCCCTGAGAAAGGTGAAAGAAATGTCACCATCTTACTATGATATTTGGTGTGTCAGATAGACAACAGTCCTCATGCTTTTACTTAACAGTTTAGAGAGTTTTTATCTCAGTTCCTCTTCCTCTCCTTGGCTACTTACTTTACTCATGTTTTCATTTGTTTAATTTCCTTTTTACCTCCTACTGTTCTTTCATTCACTCTGTCAGTCAGAACCATAGGTTAATTTATTGTCTTTATTTTCCTTGTTTCCTATTATCCACTATTTTCTTTATTTTTGTATGTATATTTATTTACATAAAAAACATATATTTGTATGTATGTTTATTTATTTTACAAATGTCTTCTTCCTTCCTTATTCATGCAGCAGTATCTCATTTCAACATAACTCAAACTAATCCCATTCTCACCAAAATGAAAATATGTACACTTATTTTACAGTTGTTAAGTGCTCACAAAGTAGCATTTGCAGTAAAAGTCATTAATGCATTAAGCAATGAAAATTAGGATTCAGGATGTATCTCAAAGTTGGCATCAGGATGTAAAGTGTTGAGGACACATAAGGACACCTTTTAATCTCCTCTTGGGCTGTTAATGAGGAAATAAACATGATATGATCATTTTATGAAGATAAACGGCAACCATTAGCTTAGACACAAACACTGAGATAAAATCAAGCTCTGGCTATTTAAAGCCTGGATCATAGTTAGTAGTTTTGGTTCATAGCCACTAGTGACAATCATCTTTTACTCAGACACAATTTTTAAACCTGGAGACTAGTTTACTCATTATACCTAGGGCAGCTGCTTCATTCATTTACTTTGTGAATAAGAGGTGTTTAGTTTGACAGATGTGCATGATAGCAGGCACGGGGATCCAATGATGTTATGTTAACATCATAGGAAGTGAAGGTTCCAGTGTTTTTGGAGCTTGATCCATAGAAAGGACTAAACCTCTGAATATCACAGCTTCTGCTCCTTCAGTTTTGATCATTCTGTAGCGACACTAGCAGCAGCTTGTGCTTGTCACAGTGCAATGCTCATGTGCTTCACGTGCATTTGTGCATAACTAAACATGTTTTAACATGGGCATGTTGAAGGTTTGCTGTAGAGTAGAAGCAGGACGTGTTTTTGCTTACATAGCTCTGGCCCTCAGTGTGCTTGCCCTGGATTATCACCAAGCATTCATTCATGACACTTGTTTTACCACTCAATCAGACCAGTGTAGGGAATGTTCATCCATCAACTTATTCCCCCACTTGAATACAGATTGCTGCCCCTCCCCTTTACTGCAAGCTCTCAGGCCTCACACTTATCTTATATTCCCCCTCCCTCACAATCTCACATACGCAGTGTTGGGCCTCGTGCCCTCATGCACATGTCTCACACAAAGAGACCAAGAGAGGCCTGTAGTTGAAGCCAGAAGCCTAACTACTAGGACCTCTGCCACGAGGAACTACAGAACAAAGAACAGGGAAAAAGGCCGACCAGGTGTGGAAAACGTGACCAGGTGGACCTGCCCCCAAGACGTTCACCCGGTCCCTATTGGCTGTGAGCCCGGAAGCTCTGCCAGGATCACAATGACGTCACTCCCACGTTAAAAGGTCACGGATCATTCCTGCCCTTCGTATTTCCCCGGGAGCTTATGTTGTGAAGAGACTTCAGTTTCGAGCAACCGCTGCCATGAGGGTACAACTTTAAGAAACATTTTTCACTTTGCTTGAGCTAACGTCAGTTCCCTCCTCGCTGGACGAGATAGAGACTGTTTATGTTTTACTTTCGTTTTTTTTTTGGACATTTGTCATTATTGTTTGGATCCAGGAACGCTGCACAACCCAGGCGTTTCCTTACCGCCTGCAGAAGGAAGAAAGTTGGAGCTTTGAGCCAGACGGGCACCCACGCTACCGCAACAAGCGGCATCCAAGTAAGAGGCTTTTGTTTGGGCAGAAACAGATAGTATATAGCGTGGTTTTCTTTGTTGTGCTTTTATTTTGTTGTGAAAGGACGGCCGAGTCCGATTTATGGTTACCTGTACTGTGTGCTAACTGTGTTTGCTACGCTCGCTAGAAGCTCATTCAGGCTAATCCAGCCTGTACAGTCTTGCCGACGTGTGTGACCACAATATGTCGTATTCCGGCTCGATCAGCGGACGATAAACAAGCCTCAATTCGCTTGTCGGCCATTGTTTGAGGGAGAGACGACCGCTGTGCACCACATGGTCGTTGTGTTTGTTTCTTTTTTGTCTGCTAAGCCCCGCTTACCTTCTTCCCTCTTTTACTAACACACACACACACACACATACCGAGATCCACTAACTCTTTAGGGCGATCTGTTGTAAACTTATAGTTAACAACCCCGCTATAACATAAGACGTGTGCCCAGCATATCCCCTTAATTGACTTTAAAGACAGACTCCTCTCTGTAGCACGGCTATCTTTTTGGGGCTGTGGGTATCATCCCTGTAAATTCACCCCTCGTGTGACCAAACTGCACACGAGATCAGAGACGGCGCAACCGCTGCCTTTGTTCAAACCTCGCGCGCACGTGTAGTGATCACCATTGGTCGATACAGTCACTGCTGCCATTTTTGAATTCCAGGTATATGAATCAGTGAATCTGAATTCATCATCTCGGAATCCACGGTGTTTCCTGTAGTCTCTCCGACGAGACTTCCCAAGTCACACCCACTAATTTGTAGTCTGGCGAACGTGACTTCCTAAGCCACGTTCGGCCATCTTTGTAGTCTTTATCGGGGACATCCTGCCACACACACACACACACACACACACACAAACGTCTCCACCCAATAACATGTTTGGCTTGCTTATGTTTTGATGCTGCTAGTTGTTGAAGGAAACTGTTGTTTGTTAAAGTAAGCAGTTTGTTCTGTGGAGAAAAGCTTTAATAAACACTGCTGACTTTAACTGAGCAGCATCTGTGATTATTGTGCACAATCCCATATTGTAATAACAGCTGGTTGAGATGGTCAGTGCTCGGATTCACACCTTCCCTCTTATCTAATTATTGATATTTTCATAATATTGACAATTTGATTAATTTTCAGGCTTTGAGACTAAAAAGGTAAATCATTTGATTATTGATCCCTGATTTCACTTTGGTGCCCTGTGTTCATTAATGACTCATAGTTGCCTAGGTTTCATGAATCAACTAAAATAATTTCAATTAATAATAACATATTAATTGATAATCAATAATCAATATTGATTCCCAACAGCAGTCTCCAGACTTAATTCTATGATTTGTACCTTGATCAAATATTTGCAATGGCAGCAAAAAGCACAAGCTCCATAAAGCCACTTGAATGTGATCCATCCATCGTGGTGCTTTAGTCCAATGAGATGGATGTGTGTTGGCCAGAGGTAAAGGTAAGTTTGAAAAAACAGCTCAGTTTTTCTCATGTAAAACAAACTATAAATGCCTACATCTTTTCTTTGAGTCTTATGTTGTGGTAACATTTCTGACTTATTTACAAGATTAAGACGTAAAAAAGCTGATTTAACAATTGAAATATAGATGGGTGTTTTAAAACTCTGAATTAGGTGTGCATTGTTGATCAGCCTGATTGATTATTGATATTCAGCCTTTTTCTGATTATGTTATTGGTGCTTGTTGTGTCCGTTAAAATAAAACTGATTTGAAAATACAATACTTTGGCTCTGATGCAGCGTCCTCTCTCTTCCTGTAGTCACCACCATGTGGTCTCACTCAATGTCCTGCCCACAACACTATGTGATTGGTTATACTTCACAAGTAACAGCCTCTCTCAGCACTGAGAGATCAGAATCTGCAAAGTTACTAATACATCTAGTGGTGTGGACTATAAAAACGGCTGTAAGTGTTATTTTCTGTCGTGAAGGTGTGGTGACAAAGAGAGCAGGGAAGGGATGGATAAATGTTAATTTTACTGGAAGTTAGCTGAAACCACAACAATAATTACAGCAATGGAAAGTCAAGTAAGCAAAGTACCTAAAAATTGTACTTAAGTACAGCACTTGAGTAAATTGTAGTTAGTAACATGCCATCACTAGTTATTCTCAACATTAACACCAATGATTTTCATTTTTACTGCAAATGTACTCTGGTTCTGAGTATAGGATATCAGTCTTTTTGATTACCAATAATCTGTACTGGCCCTGAAAAAAATCAGTCTACCCCTACTTGCTAATAACGACTGAATCCTGGATCTGTGTCAGTTTTGGACACATCCATCCATTATTCACTGTTTTATCCAACACTGTAAACAAAAATCCCGCAAATCTGGTAGTGTTTTAAATCATGTAACAATAACAACCCAGTAATAAGTGACTATTTATTTAAATTATATATATATATATATCTATATATATATATATAATCCAGTCCTTTTGTACAATGGACTGGTACATATCTTTTATACGTGGCTTTTATGGTGTTTTATGGTGCATAGAGGTTTGAAAAAGTGTGTATTAGTCAGTGCTGAGGGTAAGCATGGTATTCTTGCATCCTAACACTGAGCACTGAGTGGGCCTGGGCCTGGATATCCACTCGATTCATCCAGTGTAGGCAGTGGAAATAAAGGCAGTGAATAAAGACGACAGAAAGAGAGAAAATCACTACATGCCAAGAAGTGTTGTGTCACACACTGAGCGGAGAACAGTGCACAGCCCTCCTCATTAAATTCTTGCAGTGGCGTTGGTTTTTCCACTTTAATGCTTGGGAGATGTTGGCTTCCTCCTTGGAGGGAGATAGGGACTTGGGGGGCATGGCAAGCATAGCCCAATTTGTCTTTGTTCCAGGGGGAGGTGGCTTAAACAGCGATGCCCTCGCCTCTTGCTTAATCTCTAGTGACCTCTTCCTTTCTCTATCTCACATCTCTGTTGTGAGCTCTATGAGCTATCTTATTTTTTATTTTATTGGGTGTTTCTGTCTTTCAATCTCCAAGCTATTTCTCCCACTGACCCCATGTGAGATAAGGGTGCAGGATTTTAGCACACTGAAACTCAATTTGACTTTCGTCCTCGACTTATTGTGGTCTTGCCATAAAATAGCTTGAAAATCTTTGACAACAGGTGAATCATGTTTATGCTTGTTGAGCATGTCATTTGCAAATCAAGAAAGTCAAGGGCTCAGTCTTAAAATTATCCATTAGCTTTATGTTATCCATTACTAAACGCCTCCATTGTGTCACAAAGACAAGCTATCTTAAATACCTAAATGATACACCTTCAAAACTCATAATAGCCCCCAACTGTGTGCTGAAAATTGCTCTTAACTTGCTCTTGTTTGGTACATCACAATCATGGGGTGCTATTATTGTGCATTATCCCAAAACCAGGAAGTTTATCTTTAACTGATGCCCCTGGCATTGTACTTGAAGCATCATTATAATGTTGGAGAAGTCTTCTGCCACACTAGCTGTTCTGTGAGGCTATTTTGTCCAACATGTGATTAAGATCTTTAGCAGTTGTGGTGCAAAATGCAATGAAGTCCAACCAATAGTTATTAAGTCATGTCAGTCTGAACCAAAACCGTGAACCTCAAGGTGATCCTCAATAGTGATCCAAATACATTATCTGGGAACCATGAATGTTGTTCCAAATTTTGTACCAATGCATCCAGTAGATGTTGAGATATGTCACTGAATAACTAAAAATGTTAACCCACCATTCCGGTATCATGCCAAATCATGCAATTCAAATAGTTCATGTGATGTCACGCCCCCAGGGGAATGGCCCCTTGGAAGGCAAAAGATTCCCAACATAGGAAGCAAGTGATACATTTCGTTTGGCCAAAATGCCTGATAGGTGTTGTGCTATCAGATGCACTAACAGGCGAGGAGACAAGCCTGGACTGTGCTTCTACTGAATTCCGGCAGAAAAAGTAAACTCAGAGAGGAGGAGATTGTGGATTTGTGCCATAAGACGTACCTCTGTCCCCGGGGAGGGCAAACAATGGCAGCCATCCAAATACACACGTATTTCTAGCAAACACTTCATCAGTGTTAATCTCTAGTAAACACAAGTATATACTTTTGTTAATTATCGTATTTTTAGCCACGAGTCACACCTGTTTATAATTGTTTTGACGTGGTTTGTTGTTGTGTATCAAGGCGACCAACTGCAGTTGTCTTATTGAATTAAACTTAGCTAGTTAGCTGAGGAGTTGGGATGCTGTGTTAGCTGCAAATAAACTCAAAATGCAATGATTTGGAAATCCTTTTACACTTTTAAGCTTGTGTTTAGGTGATAAACTTAAAGATTTTTTTGGTGGTGTCCAGGGTACAAATACAATAATAATATTTATAAAATAACGTTCAATAGCTAGTGTTAGTTAATTAGTACTCACCTTTGCTTTAACAATGAAGAAATTCTTACTCTTCACCTCCTAAACGGCGGCATTATTTGCCCATCCAGATTGAAAATACATATGACAGTCCATACTTTTGGAAGCCTTTATCCCGGCAGCAGTATAAGGGGAGGGATTCTCCACAAGGTACATGTAAATGTCATGAAGTTGAGCTCTGGCAGAGACCTGGTGGTTTTTATAGACTGAAATAGTGCAGCGGGTGGTGTATTTGGATCGCAAGTGCCCAACACTTGCAGTTTATGTCCAAATTGTTCCTTTTCTACAGGTGACAGGTGACCTAAATAACTGTGCAAGGTTAAATTTACCAGCTTTCGCTGTGTCTCTACGGGAAGTCCGGTATGAGCCGCCATCTTGGTCTACTGTTTTGCCCTCCAGGTTAGTGTGCTGGTCACTTGACTCAAAACAATGAATAGACAGGCTGGTCAACCATGTCACTGATGCTTTTTCCCCACCTACCTGTGAAAAGAACACGTTCTCATTCTGTGGTAACAACTGGTTATACACTGAAAAAAGTATAACCTTGCTCAAACTAAAACAATTGATGTCCAGATATCACATCTAAAATATTTGACTTCACAGAATCTAAATTGAGTAACTTCTTATGACCTAATTATTTTATGTTGATATAAACAATAATACTTGACTTGACTCAACGTAAATTCTTTGCCTTGATCCAAACTATTTTCTTAACATTTTAGTTATTGAACCAAACTAATAAATTGAAATTGAACCAACCTAATGTATTCACTTTTAACTAAATTAACTTGATTTTTTTGCATTGACACCACTTAATTAATTTACATATATCCAAACTATATTTTTCACATTTTATTTGACTCAACTCCAAAAATAATTTGTTTCCCACCTTATAAACTCTTTAAAAAAAAGACACTTGGCCAACAGATAACATTAAATGTATTTATTCCTCTTTAACATATATGAACCATATGCAACATATTCCCTTTCCTTTAACTTACGTTCCTGACAACTGTTGCTGTCAGGGGCAGGAGGCTACACAATTGAGCCCGAGAGGATGGGTCCAGTCTGAATGTTTTGCCCTGAATGTAGCCCAATTGGACTAGCGATGGCTTTTGGCTAGCTTACATTACCATTACCTGTAAAGGGTTAGAAAATAAATGTATTATTATTCATGGTCATAACGTTTCTGGTAAATGCTAGCTAGCTAGCCAGCTACAATCATGCCAGCTATGCCCATTGAAGTACTTAAATTGGGCTATTTTTGCAATTTTGACAACACAAAACACTAAAACTTTAATTATCAGCAACTGCTTTGCTACTTACGTTTATTTTTGGACGAAATCCACGATGTCAAATGGTGCGTCTGGCCAGCATGCCGAGAGGGAGCTACTGGACTTAACATGTGCTCTGACTGTGCAGTATGCAATGCGCATGCGCAATTAATTTGACTCAAGCTAAAAATATTACCTGCAGGTCATGAAGTAAAAATAATAGTTTGAGAGGAATCAAAAACTTTGCTTTGGGTCCCTTGGACATGTATTTAGTTCAGTACAAATCAAAATTGATGTCTCTAAATGCAAAAATAATGAGTTTCACAATCAAATCAATAATTTTATCTTGTTTCAAATGGCAGTTATTAGTTTGAATGAACAACTGCATGTTACACTTTTTTCAGTGTACTGATTTCAAAATAAAGACACCAAAACTGCTAGATGGGGGAGGGTAAGGTAGAACTTCTTTAAAACAATCACCACTCAGTTGTACCATATCAGCTAACAAACCAACTCACCTATCTTCATTCCCATGTAGCCACATTGCTAGTTGGCTCATAAAAACTACTTGTTCAATGAACTTAGCATGCAACAATGTGTTTGACACAAAGAAAATAGTTGAGCTTCTTGAGAGAGTTGAGATTGTGACAAAGATAAAAGCTCTACCTGCAGAGCAAACCAAACAACTGAATTGAAGTCAGGCATAGACCCTGTCAGATCCATGGACATGCCATGGTTTTGCTAATAAATGGGTTTGGACTTCTAATAGCAACTTTGACTTGTCTTATGTTACAACCCTAGAGGTCAAATGTCTGTCTTTTAATAACCCTCTTTTTACCTGAGTGAGAGTGTGTGTGTGATTGGGTGCAGGTGTGTTTGAGTGGTTGCAGGTTGCCCTGGGAGCTGATTGGTTCCTGCCTGACAATAAGAGTTTAAAGGCAGGCTCTGCCCAGTTCCTGTGGACTCTCCTCCATTGACCCAGACTGCCAGCATGCTTGTCGAAAATGTGTTTGTTTTGAATAAAACTTTGTTAAAACGTTCACTGCTGGTGGTGTTTGGGGAACAGGAAGAGGGGAGTCTCAATTTCTTGTTGCGCCAGGGTTTCCCCTAGGCCCTGGCCGTAACACTTATAACACAGCCACTCCTTCCCTTAGATACATATAGACAGAAACAGTCTGTGGATACAAAATCAATCTTAGAATTCACGTCATAAAAAGTGACCAAAGCTGTTGTCTACTTGACAGATTGTTAGTGACTACTGCCATGGAACAATCAGCCACAAGGACTTATTATAGTGTTAAGTCAAATTAACTGTTTTTTGCAAAACAATTAAACCTTTAATCTGACTTTGATTAATTGTTGCAGACAAAACATGCAATGGAACATTGTTATGTTAAAGCAGGGGTTCTCAGCCTTTTGCAAGCTGGGCCCCCCCAAAGCTGGTTCATTGCAGTTGATGCCCCCCCCCCATGTCTCTCTCCCCGGCCGGGAGAGTTGTCATACCGTAAAATACCAAATAATAGCAGGGGGCGTTTATTTGTTTCAATCAGTGTCAGTGGTCACGTCTTCTTCCTTGATTTAAAAAAAATAAATGAATTAGACTCGGCATTTATTTAGGAGCGGCAGCACAGTAATTGTAATTCATGTAATTCACACAGAAAGCTGGCTGCCGCTCCTAAAGAGATGTGACGGTAGACGTCATGATGATGACGTCGGGGTGTTTCCCAGGTGTTTCCCCTGCGGTTATTTATCAAAGTATACACCTGCACCCGGCGTTTAAAGGGACCCTGTGGTTAATTGAAACCCGGCTATTATTTGGTAATATACGGTACATTTACACCCCGCTCTGTACGCCAGGTCGGGAACGGCGGCGGCCATGCGCATCCGCGATTCATTTGCAGCCTGGACACGGAGTGGTGTGTGTCTCCTCTATGCTCTGACGGCAGACTGGACTGCTGCGCGAGGCTACTGAGAGACTGACCGCCTGTGAGTGCTTTTCGACGGGGGAGGGACTCACAGCAGCACCCGCTGCTCGTTGAGCACAGTAACTGCAGAGTGATACGTGCTTTCAAGTCAGAGTCTCCGTGGTTTTTTTTGGTGGGGGGGGGTTTCAGATTTTTTTTCCCTCCCATCCTGTAGCCTACTCGCGCCCCCGAGGGCGGGCCCCACCGGTTGAGAACCACTGTGTTAAAGCAAATGTAGATTATTTCAGATCAATTATGAACAAAACCTATACTGGCTTTAAGGCACTTCACTTTTGATGTGCAGTGGTTGGTTGATTGATTGATTGATTGATTGATGTAATTTGGTTTATTATTGTTATATTTTTAACATTTATATTATATTATATTTGACTGTTAGATTAACCTTTCAGAGACTTTGACCTTTAGCCTAAGATGGACCTGGTGCAACAAGTGGTCTGAAGGGGGGAAGCCCCCTCAGTTGTAATTTTTGCCCCATATGTCTTAGTTTTATACATTGTTTGATGCCAAAAATGAGTGAACAGTTTGAGTCAGGCATAGAGACTGTGTGAAATGCAATTTATGTTGAGTGGTACTAACACAGGGACTGTGATCTGTAGTCTGCCCCATGAACACGCTGACTTCTTTGGCAAGGAAGAGCAGCATTGAGGAGGAGTACAACCCAAGAAGAGCAGCAGCAGGTTGGACAGGAGGGACTGCAACAGCCAAAGTGTCTCTGGACTAGAGAGAGCAGACCGGCTGGGTGTCCAAAGTTCCCTTTCACAAGTAGCCCATTGGCAAGTAATGTTTTCTGCGTTCAAGTGTTGACGGACTGTCGGCCATGCGTACACCCAGCCTGTCCGCTCTGCCTTGCCAAGAGACACAGATGCAAGCTTCTCAGCTAGCCAAAGTGGATGGTGTGTTTTCTGGGGAAAGTACAGCAGGCAGTCAGCTGTAGCACCACCATCGCTGGCTGTTTGTGATACAAATTGGCCACAACAAAAACACAGACACAACCAGAGAATGTTTGATTAGTGTGAGCGAACTCAGATACAGTTGAAATCCTGCATGCTAAAATCTCTGTTAGAAACTCTTGCTGTGTGTCCCTCAACCAATCCATTGTTGCATCAACCTATTGACAAGGTTCATAGATCAACAAAATATTTAGCCTGAGCTCATTTTGCGTTTGTGTTCTCTGGGTAAAACATCTATTCTTTAATTTTGAAACATTACTCTTATTTTGTCATTGCATTGGCAAATTAATGGATTTTATATTTTAAAAAAAACAAAAAAAACCTGAGTCAGTCTGAGATAGACAGTTGTTAGTATTGACATTACTGATAGTTTTGACATTGTAAAGGTTTAAAGACGATGATTGATTTAAAAGAATCAGTAGATGATTAGGTAACCATTAATTGCAGATCTCAATGTTTTTTCTCATCTTATTGGTCAGGAGAACATGCTGGGTGGTTTATCTTGCAAGTTTTGCCCTCTGTGAGTGCATTCCTGCCAAATGTAAGATTTCCTGAGCAGTCAGCTCTGTGTTTGGTCCCTTGTGCCAGATGTTCAACAGATGGGGTTCACGAATATTACCCCCGGGATTTACAGGTTTCCACTCTAGGCCCCCCCCTCCCCCTTTGAGACATTTCCTGAAGCCGGACTAAGGACAGAGGGTGAGAGAGGCTTTCACTGCTGGATTGGTTGAAGCCATTGCCTATTCCTCACTGCTAGACAAGCACCCATGTTCCACCTGAAACGCCTTTGGATTTACGCTGCGAACTGCAGCCATCTTTCTTCTGTTAATCACCTCGGGGCTGGGCGCTCCAGCTCGCCACGTCCCCAGGCCGATGGATGACCCACTGGGGAAATCGAATGGAAGCCAGCCAAGCCTGACGCTCCTTGTGTACTTTCTAGGTACCAGAGAGAGAGAGGGAGAGAGAGAGAGAGAGCATGACAGCAAAGTAATTCAGTGTATGTGAACCAGAAGTCAGAGAGCAGCCGCTGCTAATTCAGTGCATGTTGTAATCATACTTTTTTCATAAAGATACATTCTTATTTGTACCAGAAATTTCCTTTGATTTTGAGTCAACTTTGATAAATTCATTTGAATGTTGCTCTTGAACACACTCCCCTCTGTTTTTATTCAGAACTTAAATTAATAGTTCAATTTCCTTGTTCAGTCAATGAAATCTACAAAAAAATAAAAACAAACTAGGTTGATAAATGACTTCATTATTAATTCATAGATTTTTTGTTTAATTGTTTTAGCTCAACTCTCAACCAGGGCCAGGTTTACTCACTGTTGGGCCCTGGGGCAAAAATAAGATGGTGGGCCTCTTCTGTCCCCATGTTTCTCCCACCTACTCTGCATTGTGTTTGTATACCTGCAGATGGCAAATGCTGTGATTTTATTTCTTGTAGAGAACCAGTAAACATCATCTTTGCGGTGTTAAAAAAAATAAATAAAATGTACGTGTAAGGACAAGTTAAGCTAAAAAAAACATACACAACACAATCTTTGAGTGCAACAAAAACCATAGAACTCACACTAGACAATGAGCATTCAATTACTGCAACCTCTATATGGTTACAATTACTTAGAAGTAACTGCTGCCACAAAAAGGTGGGAGTGGTATTGATATGGAACTGAAAGTTGCCCATCCTAGTATGTCTAGGTATGGGTTTCCTTAAATTCACCCCTAGCCACAGTGAAACACTACATTAGAACTCAAATCTCTATTCAGTGAGAGGGCAGAAAATTGGACCTGATTAAACCTGATTGGAGTTTAAAAATAAATTAAAACTCTTTCATATTAGCCTACATCTCTTACAAACCTCAGTTAAAATGTTCTTTAAATTTCACTGACAGTGGCGTCCATTATGTCCTTAGGTTATGTAGACCCAGGTAGATAAGTCTAATTCAAATTCTCCGGTGTAACAGACACTTTTACAGTAATGCCATAAGGTCTCTCAGTGGACCTGCCATTGTTTCCTCATCTCAGCCATTCCTCTGACTGTGCACGTTCTGGAATGAGGTCCATTGGGCCTATGTGTTACATAATAGCATGCATACTATAGACTTTGCTTGGTGGTTGAGATTATTCCCAGCGCCCATAGGTGTTCTGCATCGATTTGGCATTGACATACTATAGATGTATTACATGCATCTTCACATTTCTGTCCTTCAGCTGTTTTCTTTTCGATGCATGCCTGCTTCTTTCCTTTTGTATCTTGCTTCAGATGTCCTTGGAGACTTAAATTTGTTTTTTCATCAACCTTGATCTCTTTTTCTGACAAGGCATCCCGTAAAACATTTTTCCAAGTGTTCTCATAAAAGAATGAGGGGTTGCATCTTGTCACGTCTTCTTGGTGAGCAAGTAGTGCGTACGAGGGGTTTTCCAACTTTTTCACAAGTATTTTATGTTCTATCGAGATTCATTTTCCAAGGTGTTCCACCTTAACATTGATTGTTGATTTTTTTTTTTTTTTGATGTGGCAGGTGTTTTACAGCTGTGTCACTCTGATGATAAGTTCTTGAACTCTGATTAGAGTTCTCAATTTGAGGATTTGTTCCATTTTTTGTTGTTATTTGTCCTGTGGGTCTTCTTGTTTGTTGTTTTTACCTTTTAAAATCCTGAGTAATTGCTCCTGAGCTCAGATAATACCACTCAGTAAAATTGATTTAAATAGTCATTGAAGTTAAGGTAAGGTCAGGTAGCTAATTTAGAGACATTATTGAGGGTTTCTGAAGAGCCACACTCACAGCAACATCAATTCCATTCCAAGCATGAGTATGACAAGTGTGCAACTAGGTATGCATAACACAAAGCTATGCCTGAAATTAATATGGGGCAAATCATGTCCCATATTCATTCAGTTAAGCAACACATTTAATTTTTCAATACAGGACAGTCCCGTATTAGAAAGGACAGGGCAACCGTAGTTTAGCCTGTCATCGTCTGTTTGCTTGTAATGATGTCAGCAGTATCATTACAGGCCCTCTCTCCACTGCCAAATGCTAATGAACAGTGTTTGGAAAAGGATTTATCGGTTGCAGCCATTTGGATTTGCTTTCAAAACAGGGCATTACATTCATGTTTTTTGTTTTTTTATTTTCAGCATTCAGCATTGGCTACTTATCATTTCAATGAGAGACAGAAGGAGTGTGTCCTTCTTACAGCCTGATACCATGCAGATTTGTTTTTATTGTAAAAAGAGAAGTGGATGTGAACAGGTACTGGTGACTGTACTTGTAAGAAAAAAAGTATTTATAATTAAGTGTTTTTGGTGATCAGAAAAACAGTGGCACTTTACTTTGCACAATATTACACAAGCAGAGTTTGTCTGTGTTAGTTTAAACTAGCTGCTTGCTGGGTATATTTAAGTATATGGATACTGCTTAATTAAAAGTCCCCGTGATCACTTCAGGTTTGCCCCACTATAAATTAGACACATGAAACTATGATTCATGTTTAGTTTCTTGCCAGCCATTTAACATCGGTTTCTTTTGACCCAGACCATTACCTTTCCCTAACCTTAACAAAATAGCTGGGGATGGACGGATGAAAATCTGACACGACAGTATTAATCATCATGAGGCTCATTACAGAATGCATAGTTCCTGAATTAGTACCAACTCATACCACAATCACGGGACTTGAATCTGCTTCATGAGATCAACACAATAGTATAGTGTAAATCTGTGTAATTATATCTAAAAAAAAAAAAAAAAAAACTTTAAAAGATAGTGAATCTTACCGGCAGCCTGCGGCTGCATTTTTCAAGAAACCATGGTCACTGTAAGAAAATACAGAACTTTGCCTCAGCACTTGAAGTTGTTTATATTATATTACAATGATATATATATATTGTATATTTTGATGTGTTTTTCAATGGCAGTCTCCTGATTTTTCCTTCCTGATTATCTTTGCCTTTTTCAGCGACAGGAATTTTTACGATGCCAGATGTTTTGCTCTGAGGCAACAGCACTAACTACTACGCCACCGTGCCGTGTCCCTTTTCAGTAACAGAATCCACCACACAGCAGAAAGAACGGTGGACTTTTATTTTATCCAGCTGATTTTGCATTAGCTGTGTGTGCACCAAGAACCACCAGGTGGCACATATGAGCAGTCTAGACTACAGTGAACACCTGAACTTCTCTCTCCTCCCTCTTGAACCAGACACTCCTCATTGACTCAGTCCGTATCTAAGAAGCCCCTCTAGGATCACGTGGTAAAAAAAAAACTGGATGTGGAAATCCATGCTAATGGATTAATAATCTGTGCTCTCAGATTCACAATGCAAAATGCTCTATTTAACTGGAGGAGAAGGAGGGCTGCAGTGTGTCTCTGTGATTGTAATGTGGTGTAAGGATCTCAGTCCTCTGATCGGACTGGACAGGTCTTAAGAACTGTTATTCTGATTAAGATGGGATGGGTGGGCGAAATAATTCATCTTTGATGAGGAACATATTAATAACATAACCTTCAGCGATCCTCCAGCAACATGGCCCATCTCTCTGCCAGCTAAAATGGCGTACAGCGCAGCACACGTTTTGTTGTTAGTTGTAGACTGATGGTCTTAAAATGAGGTGAGATCAGGTGCTTGACTGGCACATCGTGGAAACAGAACAAAGTGTTTGCAGTAATAAGATGGGCCCTTGATCTAAAGTCAGTGTGCTGCTATATAGAGGGCTCAGTATTCATATAGCAAGATGCACCTTTATACGCAGACACAACGCATGTACACTGTGCTTTAAAGGTCCCATATTATACTGTTTTTCATCAATTTCACACAGCTGTCAGAGTTCCAACAACTATGTATTCGATATTTATTGCCCCAAACACATCCATGGTCCTGAACTCCAGCTGTCTAAAAGTCGCTCTGCTGAGCTCTGTTCACAGCACTCTGTTTCTGTGCCTGCACCTTTAATTGCTAATGAGCTGCGTCTGTCAACGCCTACTTGGGGAGCCTTGCCTGCTTCGTCACTCTCAGGGAGGGGAAGCCCCTTCTGCTAACGGTAGCATGCGCTAATGTTTATGGTGGATGTAACGCTATGGCTCGCGGAGATTTTTTCGTTCAACCGAACCAGTTTGACCCAGAAGGAGAGGCTCCGGAAGAAGTACAGACTCTGCGGCTGCAGCAGGACGTTTCAGAATGGTTAGTGTGGCTGGATAATGTTAGTTTGTTTGTAGGCCTATGTGTTGTTACAGCTACTGCCATGTAGCTAATGGCTAACAGCTAGCGAAAGCTGTGTTTGTCTCCAACACAGTCTCCAAACTGTTATACACTGTTCGCATCGTCTCTGTCTCCAGTCTGCACATGTTTCCAGACTTTCTACTGTGACAACCAAGCTCCCTCGTAATATTATTAACATTAAACTTGCTTCAAACGCCATTGCGCAGCGGACCAAAGTGGAGCTAACTAGTTAGCCACTTTCCAGCTGACTTCATCATACTCGTCGGCAACTGTAAATGCTATCAAACCGCGGCGACACTTATCGGTGGCTCGTGTGCAGGTGCTGGGTCCAGTATGGTTGAGACTGATCCTTTTACGAAGGTCAGTGTCGAGGCAAAGCCAGCTTTTTACTGACACTCGTTACTGAAGCAGTCCGACGTGAAGTGGTTAGCACACACATACAAGCTAACACGAACCGCAGCCGGCTCGTTGTCATTAACAGTGAAACACAACCACTGTCTCCTCTGTTGTTCTGTAGCTGGGACAGAATATAGGCACTTCTGTTGATTTATACACCAACAACAGGGCAACTGCGTGTCTAGCTCTGAGCGACAACGTTGTGAAACACTGCTGTCTCTCCGCTGGACACACCGAACTTCATTTCACGGATGAACGCCCGCCTCTCTGATATATCCTATCACCGCGCAGTGGAGGTCGGCCTATGATAATGACTCCTTTCGTTACGTAACGAAAGGAGCAGAATCTGAACAGCCTGTAGGAGTGCCGTGTTACCAGTGGGTGGGCTGCAGAGACCATGCAGGACTCGCTTGTTTTCCTCATTCAGGGAGTTGGCAGGCTCAGGGAGGACCAGCTTATATATGTAGAGAGCAGAGAAAACGTCTTTTTTATGATATGGGACCATTAATGATTGGATGGGAAGTTTCAGTCATTTTAAGGGTTTCTTTTGATGCATGTTGTAATGTCACTGTAGTAAAAATCATGGCTCATTCAAGCAGCAAAACTAAAATCTGTAGTTATGAACAGAACAGTACAGAGGATACTCTCCAGGGGAAACTCCCCATTTCTGACCATATAAACTGTTTCAAGATTTAAATGTCCTTTATTGCTCAACAACATGTTAAAATAGAATAAGAATCAAACTTATAATACATAAATAAGACAAACTTGTGTTTTAGTTTGAGTTTATGAAATGTAGTAAGTAGGTGAGGGAGGTTTTCCCCTCAATCAGTTTCCCAGGACAGGGACAAGGTCAAAGAAAATAGCAAGTTTTATTTCTTCACGTTCTGTGTGTGTCTAGCAGACAGCAGCAGCAGGGCTGGGCCAGGAGGGCTACTGTAACTTGTGAGATCCTGAGTATAGCCCTGTCCAGGAGGTACTGGGCCAGCTCTCCGTTGTGAAGGGTTAGGTCCCTAAACCTACAAGGTGTTCCTTTAAAATGTGATTTAAATGGGGACTGCTTGAGCTGGTAGCAAGGAGCCTGGCCAAGCTCACTGCCTACGTCCGAACGTCTACCCTGCTTCCTCTGGCTTGGCACCTGACATGAATAGCCCCTGAGTCATATACGATCACCAGCCACGCCCGCTAATGACAGCTCTCCTCTAAATGATCTGTGCACTTGTAGGGTGCTAGCATGACAGGATTTTGCTGTCATCATCAGGATTCAAGCACTCTGCTGCCACTTAGCATCTACAGTTATCAGGTGCAGCCCCTCCTTTTACCACAGCGGCATCCCCGCAGTAACGCAGCAGCAAACAGGTCATATGAATGCAGAAACATCTGTAGGGTTTGGTACCATTCACATTTGAACCAACACCGGTATCAGTATCGAATTCAAGGTACAGGAATTGGAACCAACGTACTGGTACCTCTTTTCATTACTTTGATCTCAATCCTTATGTTAAGTCACCAGTTACAATTCCATAACCAAAGCATATTAAATAGCATATAAACCTGGAAATATGAGGACACGTGTATTTTTATGTTTAATGAAAATCGAAAATTTGTAAATATACCCTCTGTGGTAGTGATGCCAGCCTCCTTAGCTTGTAAGTGGCAAGCAGAATGCTTGTTATATAAAAATGTATTTGGGAATCAAAGAATGCATACTGTAATATTTCCGTGTAGACAGTAAGCAGTTCACCTTCTATTGTTTTCGTACTGCGGTTTTGGACATACTATTTTAGTAAACTGTGTTTTGGCTCGTTCCCTCTCTATAACATTACTCCTATGTTGTGCTCTCAGGTAACGAAATTTGGTACTCATTGATTTAATGTGAATTTCTACTCAGTAGTACTGACTTTTAATTTGCATACCTGACCTAACACTTATAAGGAAATGTCACTCATGTGGACTGGAGGTCTGCTCCGACTCTAGCAGACAACAATGGCAGAGAGTATGTTTAGGCTGTGTCTCTCTTTTTATCACGTAAAACCTAATATGGGACACATTATTAAACGTGCATATTTTCTGTCCTATTACCTATTATCACAATTTTAAATATTCTTTCCCTTCATCTTCCATTAACATCAGTTTCTTCTTTGTGTATCTTGCAGTGCTCTGTCATTATGCCTGCAGCCCTGTTTTGGGCTATGGCTATGCTCAGGCAGTGTCAGTCCAAAGAACACTGCTGTGACATGATGTTGACAGGGGCCGGATGAGCCAACCAAAAGCAAAATCTAATTACCATTACGCCAGGGAACCTTACTTTAGCCAGTAATATAATTCCCAGGCCAAAATTAGCACACATACTCATAAACTTCAAAAATACAAATATTTTGCCTCAGTCCTTGCCACAAGACACCTTTTCCCAGTCCTCACTTTTTTTCCACTTGCAGGAGGTGGAAATCAGCAGGGAGAGAGTGTTGTCTCATCTAGACAAGGTTTTTCTTACATCCTTTTTTGGTATCACTGCCTGAGTCACACATCAATCCGATAGCACTGTTGGAAGTGATACACAGTTTGTCCATTACGATATGTGTCTGGCTTTGATCCCACGGTATGGTAGGTGGGTGAAGATGCATTACATGTTCTACTCAGAAGAGACTGCACAATAAAGGCAGGGATGCACGGACACAGGCGATTTGGGTTGCAGGCTAAGTGTTTTAAGCTGCACTGCAGATGGCTGGTAACACAATATCATCATGTTTCCCTTTGCCACTCGTGCTGGCAACTCAGTGATAAAACAAGACTTTGAACTTTGCAGCATGGAGATCGAACTGCATTATCTGGGGAAGACAGTGCATAACTCTAGTCTACAGGGAAAATACCATTGTAGACACCAGTGTGTCTAATAGTGTTACACAGTTTTCATATATTGGTATAATTTTCCTCCTTTTAAAAAACTTTGTGGAATATCTCGTAAACCTTCTAACAATGACCCATTGGCAGGTTGGAGTTTCTAGTGCTCATTGGTTGGACAGTGTTGGGTTTTAAAACATCAGCAGTCAGGGAGACAGCTTTTGTATTTGGGTCAATATTGGCAATCTTAATTAATGTATTTGCCAAATATTTAATAATTGATTGATAATCACTCAGTCTATAAATTGTAAATGGGCTAGGCTCAGCATGCCTTTGTGCTAGCATGCTAACATACAACAAAGTCAATTGCTATTTTAACATTAAGCTTCAATTACAGCTTCCATAAATCTGTAGGTTTTGACTTATCTATTATATCTTATCTATCTATTACCAGGCAGTGACTATCTACTTTATGTATGATGCTTGATGTTGATAAAACCTCCTGGCGAGGTATATGTAGTTGTATCTGCATTATCATCATGTGTGGTGTGTAACAATTCTGTTAATTTAATTTCCCTAATTTCTGATAATAATACTTGCAATGCTTACAATGACATTATATAAGAATAGATATTTAAAAGAAAATAGCTATTTTAATGTAAACGTATCTAAATGTTTGACCACTGACCACACATTGTTTCTAAATACACATATGACAAAGAAAAATGGATTTTACTTTTCTTATAGTGACTTCCTCACTAAACAATTTAATGGGGTAAAAGACATATATTTATTGATATGTGTCAAGCCAAATAAATGCACACTCTACTTAGTTAATTTAATTTAACAAAAAGCAAACTGATTTCCTTATAAAACTAAAAAGTAAAGTGGAATAGAATACTATTTCAAACAACAAGTGAAATACACAGTCTGTGTATTACAAAAAACCTACAGGGCTAACTGATGAGAAAAAACAAGTAAACTGATATTTATCTTAAAAAAGACTGAGTGTGCTTCAAAAATCCATAATGCATTGCACTACTGCAACCATTTCATAACAAAGCAAACATTGATTCCTCCAGTCTGATTTGTGGATGCTTCTTTTAAACAGTGGAGGTGGCATAAGGAGAAACTTTATAGTGTTGCAGTTTTTGGTTAAAATTTTTGGAGAAGTGGCACAGTTCAAGAAAGCCATGTTACTTCAGCACTAACAGGACTAACTTTTGAGACTGCATATGCTTCATCCCCAGCCTTTATTGCTTTCTTAAGAAATATCATATTTCTTTCTTTTTTTGGTATAGCAGACCAGGCGTACTGTATTTTCATTACCTCATTTGGTGTATCTTGATTGTCATAAGTTAATGTCAGTTAATGTTTTTTTTTCTTAACACTATTGTTGATAACCAAGTGAAGTCAACTAATTCCTTCAAGTCACGACAGCTATTAGAATTGACAGTGTATGAAAACAAAGAAAACATACAGTAAAACAACACAGTCAGAAAAGAAATGGTCTTGCCTTCAAATCAGCTAAAGGGTTAGATCCTCTTTCATTAGCTGGGACTATTTCCCAGCACTTTAATGTTTATAAAATCCTTAAATTGTTTTGGTGATGTCAGAAACGCATCCATGTCATGTCTGTTTTTATTTTTTTCTGAAAAAGGTTGAGCTGTATTATACAAGAATTCATGAATTTTCATGAATAACTTGTGCAAAATAAACATACTCTACTTCTAAAACTGTAGCCTCATACCTTATGTACTAATAGTTGCCACTATATGTTGCTATGGAGAGATTTTGACACATGTGTAGCTGCACCTGAAGCAGCTTTATTCAGAGGCAGCTCCTGGGTACGCCACATGGAAAGGAATCAAAGAAGGATCTTGTGGGTGGGGGGGTCAATCGTCATTTTCTTGGTTGCCGCGACTACCAAAATTATTTTCCTCTGTTAAAACCTCCTTCATCCCACGCCAGCAGAGAAAGTCATTGTTCCTCAGAGCAGTGATAATTGTTGGAATAACAACAGTAAAATAAATGGCTTGTGAGACCCATCTGTGAACTGCAGACACACGGTGACAACATTGATCCTATCACCACTTCATCCTCTTCCAATCATCTTCCCAGTCAGAATCAGAATACCTGCAGACTCACCTGTCAGAGGTACATGAATACATTATTTGTGAAGTAAGTGTTGTTATTGTAGAGCACATAAGTCATTTTGAAATATGCGCTGAAATGGATGTTTGTTTACCAGCTGACCTGTCGCTGGATTGACAGTCGGCCTCAAACTTGCACCCATTTTTTAAACTTCTAGCAAATTTGTGCTTATTGTAATTCATAATTATAAGATTCAGACTTTTATTCAGAGTAATTCAGTGATTGCCGTCCACACATTAACGGTTACTGTGCAAAGTGGCACTTCAAAAAGGAAATGAAATGATTTAATGGTTATTTCAGTGTATGTATACCACTGTGCACTATGAAACACAAGGACAGACACAGCACTATACATAGTTTTCACATATCACTTTGTATCATAGTTGAAAAAGAGAAGCTTTAAATAGTCAGATTTCGATCAGATCACAACTGTACTTCTGCATCAATTGTTACTAGATAGCTTTAGGTGGACTCATGACAGAACTGTCCTACACTTGAAGCATGTACATCCCTCTGTCCAGACAGTTAATGTTTTTCATGGCAGTTGGATTTCCATTTAATGTACTTCATTAAGTGTATCAGGTTCCATGATTTTTCCATCATGTTATATGCAACCAAGCTGCAAAATAAATGACAAGGTTCTGATTATTGCCGTTGATAGACACCCTGCATTTGCTGCTGTTGCTAGGATGATGTGCTGTTTTTGTTTCTGTTTTTCACTAATCCTTATCTTAACCACTGTAAGCCACCCTGAGCAGCTGACATGCTTGTCAGCTGAAACACACAAATGGCATCTTTAATGACAGCTGTATGGACTCTGGTTTTGTCTTTTTCTTTATTTCATGAGCTTGTATTGAAGCGCTCAACTGTTCTGATGATTGTGTGAAATAAATAGGTATAACTTCATTATTCAGGTTCATTTGAAACACTGTTTTTAGATACGTGTGTGCTTCAGAGTGCATGTGCTTGCTCACACGCCTGTCCGTGAAATCGTCTATTTGATCTTAGATGGGCTGGATTTGAGCCTCTGTTGCAGACAGGAGTTGGCCTATTGCAGCAAATCAAAGGCATGACGTTCTCCACACTCCAGACGCTAGACTCCCAGCTCAGCCAGGGAGTGAGTTTGAACGCCTTATCAGGTTGACCCAACCTCGGCCTGCCGCTGCCACCCGCCTGAGAAGCCTGGCGCTATGGAGCGCTTTGAAAGAGCCCTCTCTGATGTTGGACTTAAGCTAGTCTTAGCTATTGATGATAGAGCTGACTGGTGACTGCTGATACTCGCTTTCCTTTGCATAAAAAGACCTTCACCTGAGAGAGTGAAAGTTAGTGCAGAATCAAGGCCTCAACCTGAAGACCTCCTACTCTTATATATTATAGATCATTTTGAATTGACTCCCCCACAATATTGCAATTCTAATCAACAGTTAGCAGTTGTTTTTTTTTACAGATCTAGAAAGCAAAAACTTGGTCATTGGTCTTTATCAATTTTATACCCGTGTCTTAGTACAAATATACATTTATACGAATTACGTTAGCAGGTGTGTTACCGTCACTTGTGGCAGTTGACTTGACAAATATCACCGGGAGGAACAAATGTAGGTTCTGTGACTGATAACACAAGTCCAAAATGAAAGTTCACATCATAATCATTTGATACATTAAAGCCTGTTTTGATAGTTGTGAAAAAAAGATGACCAGTATTTAGAAGCAGTAGTGGGAAAATAAGGTGTAGAAAAGCTGTAGAAAGTGGCTATACTTTGATTCTGTGGGATACATTCATCAAAATTTTATATCCTTTGCTGCTCAAATCGTTTTATGGTTTATAGCTGGACTGACACTAAACCTGCAGTGTTTCTGCCTTCTCAGCCAACAAAAAATACAGATCTGTATTGAATCGTACATGTACTAAAGCTAAGTGCTTTTTGTTATCTTTGTAGAAATCTCTTCCCAACAGCGATCAATAAATCCAGTGCTCTAACACAACAAAGAATAAATCCTCAAATAAGGCCATCCAGTCATTTCATTCAGGTTTTTAGTTCCCAATACTAACACATTTATGTTGATTATGATAATACAAAGTGATTTATTCCATGTGAATGAGACATGAGGTTGTTGTTCAGTAGTTCAGCAGTTTACTCAGTAGCATCAAGCGTACACCCACAGCAGAGCATGGGTAGCCTTCTTTGGACTGAGATACATTTGTGACTGCCATATTACTTGTGTTTACATGATTTTGGCTTTCGACAGACTTGTTAACTGTGTGTATTTATTGGACTCAAAAACAGAAGAGAGCTTGTTGAATGTACACACGTCTCCCAGCTGGCTGGTGAGATTACGGAGCTGTCGATGCAGTCTGGCAGCGTGCGTTCATGAGTTTTAGAGGTGTGGCTCTGGGGGGAAGCCTGAAGAGAGGGGTGGGATGTTTTTGGTTGGATAATTTCAAAATGTAACTTGCTCTTACTGGTTTCTAAAATCTTACCAAGCCCAGCTTCAGTGCATGCAGTTAATCGCAATTGTTAAAAGATAAACCTAAGAAATTCAGTAATGGTTTCTGATGGACCCACATTCTAAACTGGAATGATAAAACGAACCTCATTCTTGGTAAGCAAGCAGCTGCAGCTAATTATTAGCTAAATTTAAGCACATCCTACACTTTTTCTTCCCAGGTTTTACCACTAATTTGATTGCACTGCACACTCAAGTGTGTGTTGAAGTATCACTAGGTTTATGCAAAATCAGCTGTCAGCTAAATTTGATCACTTAGATGAAGACATATTTCAGGTGGCTTATATCATTAAATCTCAGTGGTTTAGTTTGCCCTTGATAAAAGCACGAGTTTGATGATACATGAGGAAGAGTGGTCTTTCACCCTCCTTTGGTCACATCAGCCCTACTTCTCTTCCTTGTACAAGGATGTGAGAAAAAGAGAAAAAAAAAACAAAGGATGACATTCAGCAGTAAGTGACGGGACGGAGGGGGAGCCAGCACAAAGAGGCTAAAGATAATGGATGTGAATTGGATTAAATGGGCTGGGTGGAGAACATTAGCAGTTAGGTCAGAGCTGCTATTGTAGTGTGAGTCACTCCCTCCACTTCTAATCTCTCTAATTAGGCCTCATTGGTGTTAGCCGGCACGTCCCCTCCTCTCCTCTGTCTCTTCACATCCATCCCAGATCCGAGGAGGATGGAGGGTGAGTGGACAGCTCGAAGGTGGATGAAAGTTATGGAATTGCTCATTAGCGTTGAGTATGGAACCTGCATACTTTGTGAGTAAAGACTGCAGAATAAATCCAATTTACCAAATAACCAAAGTATGAGTCTGTCATGGACATGAACCCTATTACCCTTTCACATCTATTATTCATTTATTTTTGTCTCAAATTGAACAACCTTAGAGTCATTACTAAGTCGAAGCACACAGCACACAGATGTAACACACACTGCTGTTGGAATTGGCAAAATCTGCTCCTTCCAGTGGCAGTGGACACTCCCACAACGTCAGATCTTCCCTTAGGATCAAGTTTAGACATTTTCTTTACCACCAAAAATAACCAAATTGTTGTCTTTGCATGTGTGATTATAGTGCAAACTACTAGAATCATCAATGCATTCATTTCTGCAGAGTTACCCAAATGTAATGAAATACAGGCTTAAAATAAATAAATCTGAAAGAAGTGACACCCATGACCCATGGACATTTTTTGATAGTAGTATATTTGTGTTGTGTTGAAAACCTGTGGACACTGTGGACACAGTGTAACCAGCTGATCTGCCCACACACAAGACAAGAAGGTTCTGATTTTTAACTGATTAGATGAACAAAGAAATCACACATTAAGGGACAGAAATGTAAATAACATGCACTAACCTATTACAAAACATCGTATCATTACGAATCCATCAATTAGCTGTACCTGCTTATCATGTGCAGGGTCATGGGGGGCTGGAGCTGATCCAGCTCCTGGGTGAGAGGCAGGGTACACCTGGATAGGTTGGTGGTCAGTCACAGAGGTAGACCATTCATGCTCACATTCATGCCTATAGGCTATATAGTCACTGTGTAACATAAGCTGGATGTCTTTGGACTATGGAGGGAATCTGTAGAAAACCCATGCAGGCTCAGAGGAAACATGCAAACTCCACACAGAATGTTAGATTTAAACTTATCATGATGCTAAATGCGAATGCATCTTGATTGTGAATATAAATGTTTTACCTTTCAGCCACATTCATCAGCCTTAGCTGCTTGTCTGTTCATTTTGTTGTTTGAACATGACCCACAGTTTTATAGAACTCGACTCCAAACATTATTTTATTTTAAAATCAACAATAAAGAGTTACGTTTCAGCAAACAGGGCTGGTAGTATATCAGGCTTCAGCACCACAGTAAATCATCGGACCATTTATAGGTATTATTGAATGATAATTTATTTGTGATGTTTGTAAACATTTTTGATATGGTATAACAGTCATTGGCAAATGTACACATGAGGTGAGAGAGGCACGAGAAAGCATCGAGGTGTTTGTAGCTGGCTCTGTGTGACAAGCCTGGTGATGTCACTGCTGTCAGCCATGCTTGTGTATTTGTGTGTTTGTGTGCATGTGTAAGGAATGCTAATGCAGAGGCTTGTGATCCCATGTGAACCAGCAGGCTGTATTTATTATGCAACTGGCAATCCACAAGTCTGAGCTCTGCTTACAGAGCAGGAAAGACAGACAGAGAGGCAGAGAGATGGATGGATGGATAAAAAGCCAGGAAGACACTGTGTAGCTTGTGTGTGTGGTTAGGCTTACACAGTATGCAACTGAAACGCTGTCTGGTTTCTGTTTTTCCGACATATCAAACAGTTCATTGGCAACATTTTTCAATCTAGTATTTCTTTAGTATCCACATGTGGAAGCTATATGTGATTTGGGAGGGTGGGTTTGTTGATGAAGGAAAGACAAGCATTACAACGAGATATAAATTAAAGAAAAAAAATCTGAATCCATTTGTGGAAAAACATTTAGAGCGCAGATTCTTCCATACCAACGTGAGGTTTCACTAAATGATGTGAATCATATGGTATGACTTTTACAGTCACCAGATATCAACCCAATGCATCACTAGGGGTGCAAATACTTCGCAATGTCATGATTGGATTTGATTTTGATTCTTAAAAAAAAAAAGAAAAAAAGGGGGGCAATATTTTTAGCTTTTTAGCCAAGCCCATCGCTGGTGTCCTCAATCTGCTGAAATACAATATGAAACACATCCAGAAATCAAGACAAACAATATGTGGCCTTTTCATTTTACCAAGTTCACAGCATTACTTAAAGAAATAAATTAATTTGAAAGTGTGCATGCCTGACAAAATAAGGCTGTGTGCTCTGCTGTGTTCAGCAGTGAGAGCAGCCTCTCTGCTACACTGTTCGCTCAAGGGGGGTCCATCGCTGTATGAGATGCAGAGCAGGCGTGGTTTCTGAGGTAAAACCGACCGAGCACTGTGTTATTTTCTTCACCACAAAGTTTTACTCGATAGTTTCATGCTGCAGTGTTGGTTAGCTGGTCTTTATTTAGGTGATTGCTGCTCCGATCAGTTAACATTAGTCTCCAGGTGACTGTATTCACAGTCATATGGTTGAATTTATGTTTGTCTCACAATGGTAATTATTCTATCACTAAATAATCAAATATTTGAAATAGAACTGCTCACAACTGCTGCCTTTTTTGAAGATGAACTTCAAGGTAACCCGAGTGTATGCACACTGTAGTAACTGTGAAGAATTGAGAGAAATATATACATGTCCTCAGGTCCACTAGGGGCGATGAGTTGGGAATTCAATAGTTGGGAAGAAGAAGAGTATAGGTCCTCTGTACTGTGAGAAATGATGTGATTGAGAGATATACTGTGTTCGTCAGGAACAAAATAAACTTTCCCCATGTTCAGCAAGAAGTCTCCCGCGAGTTACTACATAAATGGTGACGAGGATAAAGTACAGCGGATGCCTCGTGTGAGTGCAGACGAATGAGTAAGACTCGCTGCTAAGTGGCTAAGTTAGCATAACAAACCGGACTTTGTAACCAAGGAAGAAAAGCATGGCGGCGGCTATGGTCGGAAGCACGGCTCCTTTTGATGGCCAAACCCAGACGTGGGAGGAATATTGTGAAGTGCTCCACCATTTTTTTTAAGCTAATGAGATCGACGATGCAGGTCGACGGAAAGCTATCTTGCTCAGTTCAGTGGGCAGTCTGCAGACTTACAGCCTCATGAGGAACTTAGTCAGCCCCGCTAAGCCAGGAGACAAGACGTTTGATGAACTTGTCAAGTTATTAAAGGACCATTTCAACCCCAAACCCAGCAAGATTGTGCAGTGTTTCAAGTTTAATTCTAGAAACAGAAAGCATGGAGAAACAGTTATGGAATATGTTGCTGTTCTGAGGAAATTAGCACAAGACTGCAACTATGTAGACAAGTTATCAGAGATGATACGTGACAGACTGGTCTGTGGCACCGGAGATGACCGTATACAGCGCCGACTGTTGTCAGAGCTGGATTTGACCTTCGGCAAGGTACTGAAGTTGGCCTAGGCCATTGAGACTGCCAGCAAAGATGTAAAGGACTTACAATCTTTGGAGTTTGCACCCTCACACATGAAGGCACCTCAAGCAGTGCACAAAATGTCAACAAAGCAGACCCCCAGCAGCATCAACAGAAGGCTTGCTACAGGTGTGGAGGGGTGCAGCACAGGGCTGGGGACTGTAGGTTTATTAAAGAGACCTGTCATAAGTGTGATAAAGTTGGCCACATTCAGAAAGTGTGTAGGTCCAAAGGCTCAGCTAGTAATTCAAAGACTAGAGGGGGTGGAGTACAAAAAGGTAAGCAGGGGAGAACTCACAGAGCAAATTATGTCAGCCAGGGGGAGGATGACAAAGATGGCATTGATGAAGTCACAGATGAAGTCATGTTCACACTGTACAAAATACATGAACTTTATGTACCAGCTGAAGAGCCATTTATAGTGACATTGACAGTTAATGAGACAGACACAGTTTGAGATGGACTCAGGTTGTGGGGTAACAGTAATGAACCACTCGGTGTTCAAAACCTTAGGGGGAAAAGAGGCACCAAAGCTACGCCAATGTCGGGTGAGACTCAGAACATACACAGGGCATAGAGTAAAAGTCTTGAGAGCAGCTGTAGTTAAAGTGCAGCACAAAGGGCTAGTGCAAGACTTACCAGTGGTAGTTGTAGCAGGTTCAGGCCCTAGTCTGGTAGGCAGTTACTGGATTAGGAGGCTAGGCTTACAGTGGAGATCCGTACCCCAGATCCATCACGTCCAGGAAGAGAACTCAGAAGAGGTACATTGGAGACCAGATCCCCAAATCCACCATGGGAAAAAATAGACTTTAGAGGATGTACTGGGGGAGTATAGGGAGGTTTTCAAAGATGAACTTGGGAGATTTAAAGGCCCCCCGTCGAAAATATATGTGGACAAGGAAGCAGCCCCCAGGTTTTTTAAAGCCAGGCCCTTCCCATATGCCATGAGAGGAAGAGTTGAGGCTGAACTCAACCGTCTCCTCGCCCAGGAGATTATTGAACCAGTAAAACACGCTGAGTGGGCCGCACCTGTGGTCCCTGTGTTAAAACCAGATGACACTTCAAGACTGTGCGGAGATTATAAACTGACTGTAAATCAGATCTCAAAACTTGAGCAGTACCCAATCCCCAGAATTAAGGACTTGTTTGCTACGCTTTCAGGTGGACAGAAGTTCACAAAGTTAGATCTGAGTCATGCCTATCACCAGATTCCTTTGGATGAGGAAGCAAAGAAATATGTGACCATAAACACTCATAAAGGGTTGCTCACATACAGAGTGCTACCTTTTGGCTTATCAAGCCCAGCAATATTCCAATGAACCATGGAGGGACTGCTGCAGGGCACCCCTCGTGTGACCATCTTCCTGGATGACATTCTCCTCACAGTGAAAGACGACCAAGAGCACCTGCAGACTCTGGCCATGGTGCTGAAATGGCCACAGGAAGCTGGTTCTCCGACTTAAAAGAGCCAAATGTTTATTCATGAATGAGGAAGTGATGTTCCTGGGTCATAAAGTGGATGCAACAGGACTGCACCCAGTCCGTGAGAAGGTGCAAGCAATCCAAGAGGCACCCACACCTTCAAATGTGACAGAGTTAAAGGCATACCTTGGACTGTTAAACTATTACAACAAGTTCCTGCCCAATCTGTCAACGGTTCTTGCCCCCGTGCACAAACTGCTACAAAAAGACACAAAGTGGCAGTGGGGAGAGGCACAACAAGTTGCTTTTGAAAAATCAAAAGACATGATGCAGTCCGCTGAAGTACTTGTGCATTATGACCCAGAGAAGGACATTGTGCTGTCATGTGACGCATCACCATATGGAGTAGGTGCCGTGCTGTCACATCACATGCCAGATGGAACTGAGAGACCCATAGGATTCACCTCATGAACATTAAACACGGCTGAGAAGAATTATTCACAACTGGATAAGGAAGGACTTGCAGTGATGTTTGGAATATAACGTTTCCACAAGTACATTAATGGATGGAAATCCACTATAGTGACGGATCACAAGTCCTTGTTGTCACTTTTCAGTGAGATGCGAGCCGTACCACAGATGGCCTCATCCAGAATCCAAAGGTGGGCAGTAACTTTGAGAGCCTACGAATACACAATAATGTATAAAGAAGGGAAGTATCACGGCAATGCGGATGCCCTGAGCCGCCTTCCTTTACCAGAAAAAGTGGAAGTGGAGAGGCTGGAAGAGAGAGTTCTCATGCTGGAGAGCTCTGACATCACGCTGGTGACAGCTGATCAAGTGAAAGCATGGACAGACAAAGATCCAGTACTCTCGAGGGTGCGGGAGATGGTACGCAGTGGCTGGTCATCAACCCTGAAAGGGGAGGAGTTTGCCCCCTATGAGGTGAGGAAACATGAACTCAGTATCCAGAATGGGTGTGTGTTATGGGGCTCGAGAGTGATTGTGCCAAATCCAGGTCAAGAAAATGTTATGAGACAGCTTCATCAGTGCCACCCAGGAGTGTCCAGAATGACGGCACTGGCTAGGAGTTATGTATGGTGGCCAAAGTTGGACAAAAAGGTGGAGGATACTGTAAAGGGCTGTACAACATGTCAAGAGCACCGCAACATGCCTGCACCGGCTCCATTACACCCCTGGGATTGGCCTGACAAACCTTGGAGCCGTATCCATGTAGATTATGCAGGACCGTTTATGGAAAAAATGTTTTTTGTGCTTGTCGATGCACATTCAAAATGGATGGACGTGTATCCAGTGAACTCTGCCACTTCAGCCACCACAATTGAGTGCCTGCGTACCAGTTTCAGGAGCCATGGACTGCCGGAGTTGTTGGTGTCTGATAATGGCACTTGTTTCACCAGCACCGAGTTCAAAGACTTCTTAAAAAAAAAAAGGTATCCGTCATGTGACCTCTGCACTGTTGGAAAAATTATGCTTATATTATCAGTTTCTTGCTTTGCATTGATATAACCTGCTTGTCTTCCTTTATATGTTTGTGGAAGTGTACCGAGCTCTTGGAAAAGTACTGTGAAGAAACACACTCACAAGGCCTCGAATGGCATCTTGTGTGAATAACATTTGGTGGACATCATAAGAATGTTTGTGTGAAGGATAGATGCTGAAGGCCGTAGGTCCGAAAGTGTGTACGTGTACTTCTTCATCATGCATAACAACTGTATGACTCATATGTACTGTCAAAGAGCCAATCATATACGCTTACGCCCTATTGTAGGTGAATAAAAGATGTTTGGGGAGAGCAGCTCATTGGAACTCGGAAGCCCAGACTTTGTGTGCTGACTTCTGCTCTTCCCCTTTGCAAAGAAAAACAATCTCCGTGTCCATACCATGCCGCCAGTAATGGGTAAGCAGAGAGAGGGGTACAAACGTTCAAGAGAATGATGAAAAAATGTCCAGAGGGCAGACTGACAGCTAAGGTAGCGAGTGTTATTTAGCTACAGAGTGACTCCTCACACTACAACAGGTCTGTCCCCAGCAGAACTGCTTCTCGGGAGGAAGCTACGTTGCACACTGGATTCAATCCACCCAGATGTAAGCAGGAAAGTGAAGGAAAAACAAGAAAGACAGTTAAAAGATCACAACCAAAAGGCGAAAGAACACTGGTTCAAAACAGGAGACGGTAAAAACAGGCTTTTGTCACGAAAGTGTCCAAGCAGCAAGTTTGTTGTGGGAGGGACGTAGGCAGATGATTGACAGACAACGACGGTCGGTGTAGAGACAGCGATATTGAGAGTTGAGAGATTTGTGACATTTAGCGTGTTTGGAGTGTGTAGTTAGTGTGTTATGTAGTGTTTGGAGTATAGTGGAGTCGGTTTTTTGTTTAATGAGTCAAAACAATGAGGAGAAGCTGAACGTGGAGCAGGCAGGAACACAGGCAGACCTGAGCATTGCCTGCATTTAAATGTAGATAGTTACATATAACTTTGTACATTTTTGAAATGTATGTACAAATTTAGCAAACAACAATTTATGCATTATAATTAAAAAAAAAAAAAAAATGGTTTGTTAAACATATTTGTGGTTTTCACAGTAAAAAAATCTAACTTTTTCTACTCCGATTTTATGCTTTTTTTTTTGTGATTTTAGGTCCATTGTGTTAATACAGTATGTCAAAATAAAAAAAAATAACTGTACAGTCACACATGTGAGGTTGTGCTGAAAATAATGACACCAAGTAAATAGTTTTTAAGATGACATATAATGGCAAAATCAAAAATAGTCAAAAACAGCCAATTATACCCTGGAATATCGGATTTCACAACAAACCTAAATATCCCTGACGTCCCACCTTCAAACACAGCCTCATTTGGCCATCCATGAAAAAGCTACTTAACCTCCCACTTTTTTATAGAAATACACTTTTTTTATGGGCACTGCACTAGTATTTTAAATTGACAGTTTTTCATAAAAACTAATCAAGTGTAAGACTTCAAAGGTATAAAATAAGAAAATGATGTCATCTGGTTTAAACCTCATCAAAACCCACACCCTAAATCAGGGGTACTCAAATACAAATCTTAAAGGGCCACAAAGATTTTTTTCAATGACTCAAAGGTCCATGTATTGAGGTCGGCCAGGCCACATGCAATAATACTGTAATATTCAAAACAAAATGTCCTTTTCATTCTAAACAACAAAATACGAACAAAAATAAAATGTAATTTCCATTTAAACATAAATTAAAATACATAGTTGAATATGTCCTCTTTTGGTTTGCCTTCAAACATTGTGTCCATCACTTCAGTCATGCATTATTTTATTTCATTGTGACATAGATGTGACAAGAATCCTGCTTGCAGCTTGATATGACGATTTCAGTGCATTTATTTGTGTTGTGCTTATCTCTGAATTTTGAGGAAATGTCTCTTCAAAATTCCTGTGCTTCGTCTCATAATGCAGTTTCAAACTGGAAATCTTCGTCACAGCTTCTCCTGGCATATTGTAACGCCCCTTGTGGACTGTGGCGCCATGACCCTTGGGTATTCTGTTGATGTTGGTGTAATTATGATTCGTGAAAGTGTTTGTGAATAAGATGATATGTAAGATGGTTGTGGGTTAATTCACGTCATTTGTTCTTTGACCCAAACAAAACACATGGTGAAGGAATAACAGTTCGGGGGCCACAAACAAGAGGCCGGCGGGCCGGATGCGGCCCGGGGGCCGCCTATTGAGGACCGCTGCCCTAAATCGTATCGAGCTTGGTGACAGCCATGTTTGTGTTGGTAATTTATGTGGACTGAGATGATGTAGTTTGCTGAGTGGTTTTAAACCAAACTAAATGTTGTTTTACTGTCATGAATAACCCCTTCTTTAACCCTATTTAACTCAACGTGGTGTCAGTCTCTGATAGAGTGCCACATATTTAAATGACAAGTTTGCTGCTTCAACATATCATTATGGAGTAAATGGTGATTACACAATCTAATGTATATAATGACACCATATATGTATATATATATATATATATATATATATATATATATATATATATATATATATATATATATATATATACATACATACAATATAGCCACTGGGCTATATTATGCGGTCACCGAGGACAATGAAGGTTAACTTGTGATCCATTTTCCATTATGTGAACACGTTTGTTGTCCTGTGTTGTTGGTATGACTTGGCAAGATCCAGTTATCTCTCCAACAGTGGCACAAACAACCATTTCACTTGAAAACGCTGAGAAGTAACTGCCACAACTAAAAAAAAAATGAATGTGGTCACTGTTTTTGCTAAAAATACTGTAAAACCTGAAACTGTCTGCATAAAGTCACATTTGAAATGCAGCTTTAGACTACGTCAGGCATGCCTCCGTTTATATACTGCCTTTATTTCACAAGACAATTTTAGATTAGGCCTTCAACATTTCTTCATAGAGGACATCTTGAATGTAGACAGGGATGTTAATTTATTGTTAAGCATGACAGAATTGTGGTACACTGGGCTAATATAGCAGTCTTGCTAGTGGAGAAGACACTAGCTGACACATTTTTTTTTACTACTACTATGACTTCCTAAAATTACAGCTCCAATCTTTATGATATATCTAAATATCATATATACACATCCATAAAATAATACTTATGAAATGATTAAACATCAGAACAATAAATTAAAAGTTTTACGAAAAGTTAAAAGTTCAAAACTGAAACATGATAAACATACAACATGTTTGCAAATTACACTACTTGTTCTGTGACACATGAGTCTTCCTTAGCTCTAATAATCTTACTACAAGTCATGTTTGTTCACTACATCTAGCCTTTCTCACCCTCAGGTGTGCACAAGCTACAGGTTAAAACTTTTTTTGTTATCTCATTGATATCCACCTTGAGGAGAAGGTAATTAGTGGTAATTAGCTAAAAAACTAACATAAACGTGTGTATATATGCATCCCCAGTGAATGATGGTTGTACAATATAAACTAGAGCAGGAACTAACTGAGTGACTGTGACGTCATGCAGATCTTCAGCACGATCTGACCTGCTGGACCTCTCTATATGACGAGATGATATTTTTTCTTTTTTGTCAGTAACAGATAATGGCGGTTCAGGACTGTGCAAGGGACAGAGTTGGAGCTTGTGGAAAGGGTGGAATTGGATTTGGGGCCAGTGCCAGCTGATGATAACCCAGTCCAAATGGATTGGTAATGGCTATTCATCGGGGTGGCAAGCAGCTCGGCTGCTTTGACATTAATATGAATGCAGATTGAAATGTGGCTGAGGGACTCTGGCTTGTGGTAATAGCATGAAGGAGTGTGTTTGTGTGTATGTGTGTGTTTTTGTTAGTACATGTTGAGCTTCTGTTAATGTGGGGTTGTAGCGACTGATATTGCCAGTGATGGCAGAAATGTTTTTGCTGATTTTTGTAGATATGGCAAGTTTCACTGCATTTCAAATTTAATTTAAAAAATGAACAGGAATGACAAATGAAATGATTCCAGGAGGATCTGTTCATCATAACGTGATGATCACACACTGATGCCATCTCCTCAAGTTTCTTTTTTCTACCTTTATTTAAAGCAGATACCATTTTTTTTTGTTTGGCCTTTATCGATAGGACAGCAGGAAACAGGATGGGGGAAAGTGGGAATGACATGCAACAAAGGACCCAAGGCCGGGACTTGAACCAAGGGCCGCTGCAGCCAGGACAACGCCTGTGTACATGGGACGCCTGGTCTACCCACTGAACTAATGGGCAACACAATAGAGATCGTTCACAGTCCACCCATTCTACTGTTTCTCTGTAGTATTACAAATGCTGTTATTAGCCTGGCTACTGTCCAAACCAGAAAGACTGTAAGAATCACAATTTGACCTAGAAACGCTGATGTCAGCGCAGTGAAAAGGCAGAGTAAAACCCCCTATTGTATCAATAAGTAGGCAAGTTTTTCTACTTACTGATGTGGTAGAAAGAATGACGGTTTTGAATCGTCTTGAGTCCCGGTGGTGAAAAACAAACACACATTAAAAGGGAAACCGACTCTGACACATCAGAAAAATCAAAAAATCTGAAAAATATAACCACAGAGTAAAATGTAGAGAAAAACAGTTAATAAAAAATTCCAAACACAAAGATCCTTTAACTTAAACAGTTACAAACAGAATCGGAATGCTTGAAGATCATGGATTCAAATTCACCAAATGGTTTCAAAGTGTTCATTTTTAGAGTGTTTCACAAAGAGTTCAGATCTACCAGGGTCAGTACAAACTAGAGGGCCTTGAAATAGGCAGTATAGGCACCAGTTTTTTGACCAAATGTATAAAGCATAAAGCATAGCAGTTATATGTGATGGCAACTTCACAATAAGGGCCTTATAGATAAACAAATACAGAGGCCTATTACATTTCACAGACAGAAACACCCCCCAACTATTTTCCTCAAGGTACAATTATGAGTGCTATAAGAATCACCAGTAATAAACCTAATAGCTATATGTGTTCCCACATAAAGAGAAGCAAATCTGACTGTGGGTTTATTCAGCACAAGCAGCCAGAAGATTGCACATAAGCTGCAAGACAGCGAACAACAGGCACTGAGGGTTTGTGTGTCTGTGTTTGTGTTCAGTTTAACATTACGCTCTGATCTAAAGGTTGATAAAAAAGAGCTTTACTCTACTTGAATCCGGGTGTTTATTCCTCCAGAAGGTATCTGCTCATGGCCGTCTGTCCCAGAGCTCGCCAGCTCCAACAGCTTTGTGCCAGTTAATGCTAACACTGTGGCTTGTTAATCTGAAACACTGTCTGTGCCTCCACCCAGGTCTGTTAAAATTTGTCTTATTTGAGCTGTCACTCAACGTGACCACACCCCTAATTACCCATAACTTTAAGTCTCAATACAATTTAAATGAGTGAGTTATATACAAATTGACAGCCTGTAATGTTGTCATCAGCTATAAAGAACAAAACAGTTATTTGGCTGTTAACATGTTTATTTCTGCTGTAAATCAGGCATTTTAATATGGGGCCTTATGGGGAATCACTCACTTTTGGAGCCAGCCACAAGTGGCCATTCAAGGAACTTGTTATGTCTGTGTTGAATTCAAGCTGACACTTGGTATTACCTAGTTTTCACCAGCTTCACCAACCCCACTTTTACTTCAGCTGTATCTGGCTGTATTTATAACACTTGAACGAACATCTCAACCCCGAACATGTTCAACTGATAATGTCAGTGCTTCAGGTTCACTGTGACCCAATGTTTGGGAACTATATAATTAATAGAAATATGAATACATACAAAGAACAATACCAGCAGTTTCTGTTGTTGATGTACACTGATCAGCCACATCCTTAAAACAACTGACTGGTGATGTGAGTAACATTCATCATCTTGTGTCAGTTCAATGTTCCGCTGAGAATCCTTGCGTCCTGGCATCTTTGTAGATGCCACTTGACATGCACCACCCATCCAAACACAGTTGCGGACTAAGTACACCTCCTCACAACATACGGGATCCACTATTTACGTCCATGTGCCAGACACAACTGGACACCCCCAGATGTTTTGATGGGTCAAAGCTGTTTTGGCTTTACATGGGGAACATGCAGAATATGAAGTAAGTGGTTTTAATGTTGAGGCTGATCGGTGTATATAATATATATGTGTAAATACACACCCTAAGCTTATGGTGCTGAGTGCCTGTAGGTGTAATCAAGCTAAACTTACAATTCATAAACCTGCATTGTGCAAATACACATCCACCACCTATTTTTTATAGCTGATGCACACTATGGGACATGGTGAAAAAAGGTATCAGACACCTTGAAGTGGCCTGAGGAAAGGGAGATGCAATGCTTCCTCATATATCGTTGTTTGGCAAAATCTGGTTCACGCTTCCCTCTCTCCCTGCAGTAGCATGAGAGTGGCTCACTAGCTTCCAGAACATATTGATCCCAAAATAACATCAAAGAGGCCAGCTGACTGACTTAAGATGTGCTGGGAGGGAAAGGCAATGGCTGAAGAAACAGAAAGAGGAGGAAACCAAATCCAGCTAGAGGGATTATTGTACCTGGACAGCAGAAATGAACCTGCTAAGAGATTTGGGATGTTTCAGTGCTGACTTTGGAATCAGGCCAAAAGTTAGAGAGTCATTCATTTATTTTAGACTGTTCAGCAATATTAAGTTTTACATGTGGGACAGATTCATTATTCATAGATCAATTATCTCTCCTTACTAATCTTAAACTAAAAGGTGGCCTAAAGTTGTAACAAGCTTGTGGGAGTGCATCTGAAAGGTCAATGGTTTGACCTCTGAACCAGCTGGAATAATTTAGTCATAGGCATAAAGAATAGCTCTTTCACTTCCTTTGATTTTACTGTTGAGGTGTCCTCAAGGTAGTCTGCATCAGACTGTGGATGTACTGGATACCTGCATCCCCTGTACTGGATAGCTTCCAGCAGGGGCCAACTGGAAACAAAAAGCAATTTGAACTGACACAGCATGTTTGTCCACCAACAAATCACTTATAAAATGTAAATGTTTGTAAATCATTTTATTAAAAATGTATATTTTTGTTCTACTAAACCAAATAAGGTGATCATGACATTAATTTGACTATGAATTTCTGCTGTCTATACACACAAATATTGGGAGGAAAACCATGACAAAGTACTTTCATTGTTTTGCATATTAAAACACTACTGACATTCTTGAACACTACTTTACAGTCACAACACTCAGTAATGCATTATGGCATCTGTGCTGGTTCATGCTCCCTCCTCCCCCCTCCTTTTTCAGAGCCATGTTCACCTGTAGAGTAGATATTTAACATTAATGTACGCCCCCCAACCTACACCCAGGCCCACATTTATAGTCCAGGAGACACCTTTTGTAGGGGGAACTGCAACAGAAGCAGTTTGGAGTATTTTGACAGGTGTTTATATGTGGCACCGATCAGGCATAACATTATGACCACTGACAGGTGACGTGAATAACACTGGTTATCTCTTCATTGTGACACCTGTTAGTGGGTGGGATATATAAGGCAGCAAGTGAACATGTTGCCCTCAATGTGGATGTGTTATAAGCAGGAAAAATGGGCAAGAGTAAGGATTTGAGCAAGTTTGACAAGGGCCAAATTGTGATTGCTAGATGACTGGGTCAGAGCATCTCCAAAACTGCAGCTCTGGTGGGGTGTTCCCAGTCTGCAGTAGTCAGCATCTATCAAAAGTGATCAAAGGAAGGAACAGTAGTGAACCTGCGATAGGGTCATGGGTGGTCAAGGCTCATTATAGCACATGGGGAGTGATGGCTGGCCTGTCAGGGTGCCCATGCTGACCCCTGTCCACCACCGAAACCGGCAACAATGGGCATGTGAGCATCAGAACTGGACCACGGAGCAATGGAAGAAGGTGGCCCGGTCTGATGAGTCATTCTTTCTTTTACATCACGTAGATGGCTGGGATCGTGTGCGTAGCTTACCTTGGGAAACACATAGCACCAGGATGCACTATGGGAAGAAGGAAAGCCGACAGAGGCAGTGTGATGCTTTGGACAATGTTCTGCTTGGAAACCTTGGGTCCTGCCATCCATGTGGATGTTACTTTGACATGTACCAACTACCTAAGCATTGTTGCAGACCATATTCCCTGTGGCCTCATTCAGCAAGAAAACGCAAAAAGGCAAAAGCAAAGATGGTTCAGGAATGGTTTGAGGAACACAACACAGTTTGAGGTGTTGACTTGGCATCCAAATTCCCCAGATCTCAATCCAGAGCATCTGTAGGATGTGATGGACAAACAAGTTCGATCCATGAAGGCCTCACCTCACAGAGGACCTAAAGGACCACAGCACACCTTCAGGGGTCTAATGGAGTCTATGCCTCAATGGGTCAGGGCTGTTTTGGCAGCAAAAGCGGGATGACACAACATTTGGCAGGTGGTCATAATGTTATGCCTGATTGGCGTGTGTTTTACAGTACATGTCTGTCTGCTGAGAGATTTTGTCAAGGAAATAATATCACATCTGTGCAAGATGCAGTCATAACAACTAACATGTGCGTAGTTGAGATCTAAGATCATAGTCATGAGTCGGAATGTGAGCATGTTGATGGGTGTTGCTGGTGTGAACCCATCACAAGATGGTGTCTAGTTATTTACATGAAACAATGAATCCTGCAATTCCTATTTGTTGGGTTTGTGGGACCAAGTCTATAATTTGATTATACTTTTCCTATGTGAAACAGCTGTGCTCTTGCAGAAGCACCTCTGCCCAACCTCACTACTGAGGAAAGAGACTGGAACATCGGTAAACACTGGTAAACACAGCAGACTACCAACACCAGAGTCACTGATCTGCTTAGTGATACTAACACTTATGAGACTCTTAGGCAAGATGCTACCAGCAGCAACAGAAATACGGTTATATCTGCAAAATCTGGAAAAGGACAAAGCCATTGACAGGCCAATGTATTACACACTGTACCCCGGCAAAGCCTTCCCATGTATTTGTCGCCTCCTCAAGATACACAAGGAAGGATAACCACTCAGACCCATCAGCAGCAGCATCAACTCAGTTACATAGAACATATCTAAGCACTATGCCAGTATCCTATTTTATTTGGTCAGTTCAACACCACATCAAAAGCGCAAATAACACGGGACTTAGATGAAACAATGGTTTCTTATGATGTCATATCACCTTTCACATGCATTCCCAATATGGTGAAGGGAGGCCTGGAAGAGGACATCAGAACCAACTTCACCTCAGACCACATTTGTGCCTTACTTGCCTTACTTCTGTCTGATGACCACCTACTTCCAGTGCAGTGAAGGTTTCTACAGACAGAAGCACGGCTGTACCATGGGCTCACCGGTGTCACCAATAGTGGCCAACCTCTACATGGGATGAGTTGAGAGTAGCACTGATTGCCTTGACAGGAACGGCTCCTAGCCACCGGCTCAGGTATGTGGATTACACCTGGGTCAAAATCAGAGCAAGATAAGTGGAAGCCTTCACAGAACATATCAAAGCTGTGGACAGTAACATCAAGTTCACAGGAAGATGTCAGAGGAGACAGTCTGCCCTTCATGGACTGTGTAATACACACTGAAGATGACAGAAGCCTCAACATTGAGGTGACTCTCATCACCCACTGGAGCCCAAGCTGGGGGTCATCAGAACCCTAAACCATTGGACTGAGACCGTGCCCACTAAGTCAGAGGGGAAGGAGAAGGAACAGACGCACATCAGAGGAGAACTGATAACCTGTGGCTACCCAAACTGGATCTTTGTCAAAACCTCTAAGAGATCCAGAGCAGACGGAGTTTAGGAGGCGGGAAAATGTAACAACATTGTCATTCACTATGTCGCAGGAACATCAGCGAAACTCAGGAGGATCTTTAATAAACGTCATATCCCGGTTCACTTCAAACCTACCAACACACTGAGGCAGAAAGGTGTCCACCCTAAGGACAAAACACCCAGGCATAAACAGAGTAATGTAGTTTATTCTGTTCTATGCAGCAGGACTGCACAGATTTGTACATTGGGGAGACAAAACAAATTCTCCATTAACGAATGGACCAACACAGGAGGGCCAACTCCTCAGGTCAAGAGTCTGCTGTCCACTTACAATCATTCCTTTGAGGACAACAGAGAGACAGAGGAGGTGGCCTACAGCAATACTTATCACCCACCTACAATGCTGTACTGAGTACTCTCCCTAGACAGCTTAAAAACCATTCACACCTGGGCACACTTAGCCTTAGCCTTAGCACATGAAGGCCAGTTGGGTCAATGACCTACAAATGGTTCCCATGACTCTGAAACTCAGAGCTCACACATGTCTGTAACAAATCTGTAAAGTAACTCCCACACAGTTTAAAATCCTGCAACTCCCCTCCAGTCAGTTAGAATTGAAGAAGTCTCAATCAAAAGAACAGGACTCAACATGTAACTCACTAACGTCACTACAGCTGCAAGTATGACTAATATTACAAAATATGGCATGTTTATTTTCTGTGGTTTGTCCGCTGAGTAGTACAGCCTCATGGAATCGATAATTTATAAAAAATAAAAAAACCCTGCATTGTACATGCAAATGTATTTCATTAAAGTAATTTGGCATTCGCAAAGTCACTCTATGAAGCTGAGACAGATTATTCTGTTGGCACTCAGAGGCTGCTGGTGTGAGGATGTGAGCTGTCTGTTATTCTTTGGTTACAGTTTTCATCAGGTCGTTTTCTCTCCTCTCCTCCTCTGGAGCATGTTTGCTGGTCAGAGAGACGGCTTGCTGCAGGTTTACCACCAGGCTGGACTCACTGTCACCTGAGCTGCAGCCCTGTGCGCTCTCGGAGATGCTGCTTTGCTTTGTGCGCGCTCAGTGCACAAAATCCTCTCGGGGTCCTTAGTGCTTTGAATTAAGTGGCTTTGTGTTTATTAATTACAATAAGCTTTAGTGTGTGTTTCCAACAGGCCCTTGCACAAACAGCTGTTAGGTATGTTTTGAGACGGTAAACTGTACGCAAACATATTTTCTAAATATATTTAAAACATTGTGTTAAACGACAGTATGAAGGGACAGGAGGAACACTGGAGCAGCAGTTAACCAGGCAGCGGCAACAGTTTTTAAAGTTAACAGGCTTGACATTCAGATGATTCAAAAATCTCCTTAGCAGCTTCATTCCTATTCATTAGCACTATTAGCTAGTTTTGCTCTATTTTTATTTAAGATAAATAGTACAAATGAAACGTCTTTATACAACACAGTATTGTTTTTAATAATATAAAAGACAACATTCCTCTAAAGTGGGATTTCTTTTTTCCATTTTTTCTAAATTGCTCACCTGAAGGACCTTGAAGAGTAAAAATAGAAAACTTATTTACCTCTTGACATCTGTCAGTCAGGCCTGCCCTCCCTCTCCTCTTACCTCAGATGTGATTTTTCGAGGCGGACCATGAGGGAGGGGCGATGCTAGGTATTTGCATCATTTAAAATTTTTTGGAGGGGAGCATTTATGACAATGTTGATCAAGAGTTTAGCTCATGTGATAATAAGACTCTAAATTGAATGTAAAGACAGTAGACATTTCATGTATTAGACTTGTGAATGACACAATGGATTTCTATCTAAGTTGGAGACAATGACACACATACATGCGCTTACACACACACACACACACACACATAGTTGCACACATTAGAGGAGCTGTAACAAATGGCACTGAGCATCATAAGGGAGCGGTGTAATGTAGAGATTGAGTTACAGCCACTGCTGTGTGTAGTGAACTTAAATGTGGAATATGCTCTAGTCAGACAGCACTTATGCGGCATATTGATCCAGCACAGAAAAGCAAGTGGGAAAAGATGGGTGTCAGTGCCTGAGGATGATGGGAGGGGGAGAAACAAGAGAAGAAGAGAGGGTCACCCAGCAGAGGCAAAGCAAAAAGACAGGACTTGAACAGCAATATTTTTCTGGACTTGTCTCATCCTCATTATGTTTTTTTTTTCTCTCTCTTACTGTAAAAGCCCTCTACTGAAATGCTGCTACAACTAAGCTAATGATACTGAAGGCTAATACTTGAATTTAAAGCATTGCCTTTGCCCCACTAGAGGTAAGGAAGATGATGATGTCCCTCGTGTTATGGTCATATTGAAAGGTTAAAGATTTCAGTTGAAATATTTAATTATCGTTTGTAGATCCCCATAACATTTATCCCCAGAGGATGTCTCTTGGCACAGTGAACCTTTATCAAGTGTTTTCCACAGGGCAAAATTTGTTTTACCCAGAAGATATTTCATAACACAAAGGTCTGTTTTTAGGAAATGTACAGAACACACCCAATAGCCTATCCCTGAAGAGGCAAATTTTACAAGTTTGGTTAAGTTGCGCATGTAACAACTTTTATTATATTGTGTTTGTTCTGTCCAACACATTAATAATGTGGAATTAATGCTTGAAGAACGTTACCCCTCGATTCCACCAGATATGTATCCGGTCCTGCTCCGCTCTGTCACTGCTCCGCTGATAGGTTTCACTCTAGTCTATGTGTTAACATCCGCTGCGTATCTGCAGATAGGCAGGACTTCTATTTTTGGTGGATGCAGCAATTCAGCCGAATTTAGCACCGAGCAGACAGGAAGTCACGCATCGAAACAACAGCATAACATCCAAATACTTTTCAAAATAAAACACTCCTTGTTGATGCAGGCACAAAAATAAAAAAAAAAGAGACAAATACAAGCTCTGCTTCTCATCCCTCAGCTGGGTCCCAATTCAGGGGCTGCATCCTTCGAAGGATGCAACTTTTGCCGCCACGTCAACCGTAAATTGGACAGTCTAGTATCGGAGCATTTCCTGGATGCGTCACCAGATGTTCCTGCCCTTACCCTTACGTCACGAATTCTGCTGCCCAGAAGAGAAAAGATGAGTAGAAAGTAAAAATATTTTACCTAGAGCAATTTTTGATTTTCTGTTTAATCCTGCTGATTCTGGAGGAAGAGGAGAAGCGGCTCTGGCGGCGGCCGGTATATTTCTGGTTAAGAGAGCACCGTGAAGAGATAAACCTGTTATTAGAACCCACAGTAATATTATCATTATCATAATTATTAAATCTGCGCCACTTGATCTTGGGATATTTGAGGCCACGAAGGATAGTAGCGGTACATCCTCCAAAAAGAGGGAAAAGAAGGAGCATTTGTAGGCTGCATCTGGATGTAATTGTCGTGGGAACTCCTCGGTCTCGCAACTCCAGTTGTCTGGCAGTGCTGCGCCGTGCTGGACTCAAAACGGAGCTGTTGGGGGTTGACGACGGATGCCTGAGCAAAACCAGACCACAGAGGACATGCATCCAGTGGAATCAACAAAATGAGTGTGCTTGCACATTTTAATAAAAATGACAGATTTGCAGATGACAAAAAAGACCCCTTGTTTATCAAGTAACTTAAGAGAAGAAAGGGTCATTATGTCACTGAATCTTGCTTTGGTACCAGACTATGGTACTGGCTGTATTGAAATCCATGGGAGATGATGGAGAACCACAGTCAAACCCATGACTTCTGATGAAGAAATTTCCTCCAGAAATTGACCACACTTCATAGAGTAGGTAAACCACAGATTTTCCTCCAAATGATTGACAGGGCTGATGATTTTGGGAGCGAACAGGACAGGTCTGACTGATTTCCGCTGATGAGCCTGCACTTCTTCCCACTTGAACAGCGGCGCAAACAGAAGCGTTTGTTAAACAGAGTCGAGGACCGAACAACATATCATTGAAAAAAAATCAGTGGTTACCAGTGGTTGTCCTTACATTATGTGGAGGCATTTGTTTCATTTCATCAAGTCCCACAGCGGTGATATGGTAAGATTCAGCAAGCATCTCACATTGGCTTCAGTACAGCTCTGTCACCACAGTTTGGCCCCAAATAGATTTTGGTGACGTAATGACCCTTCTTTTTTAAGTTCCTCATTGTTTATCAGGATGCATAAAGCATCATTTGAGCATAATACTTGCATTCATATACCATCAGAACCTGTTAATGTAAAATTATTACAATATATACGTTTGTTCAATTCTCCATTTGTATGTTCAACTTTAATAGCTTTCAGAAAAGTATTTTTGCCTGCTTATTTTCCTTCTCTGGTTGTTGAATACTTCAAATAAGGTCTTCGGCAGCATTAAAAAGTGGCTCATGGGAACCTAAAAAAATCATTTTACTGCACATGTGCACCTCTCATGTCCTGTGGGTGCAGCAGTTTAGCAGTAATGCTAATCACTTTGTCTTTCCACCTCCATTTTATTTAACTTTAAAATGCTTTCACACTCCCTCTCTGTGCTTCCGTCCTGTTATCAAGTCAGGCTTCATTTATTCATCACAGCTGTCGCCTCACCATCACCTCCATCCCCATCCATGAAATATACTCTGCAAGAAATGATCCAGAATCAATAACTAAGACTGAATGAGAGTTGTGTTCATGCCATAACTCCTTTTAATAGTTCGTGGGAGGTGGTAAGCTTTCGATTTGAGCAGCACCCCTTTTTCTTCCTCACCTTCCTCCTGGTCCCCTAAAAAATATAAATCACTGATACAGCCACTTAATGCATGCTCTTCGGAATTCCCTGCCATCGTACTCGCTGGCAGTGGACATAGAGCTGTAAATAAGGTCTTAACGCTCTTTGACAAATGGCCTCAAACGCTATGCAGGCGCTCTGCATGTGACAGGATGTTTTAGTGAAAAGGCAGTGACAAGGGCTAATCAAAGACAGTGTGCTGAATGCAGACGGCCGGCCTTTTCCTCGCATGCTTATGAGTAATTGGTCAGAGAGGCAGGGTGTGTATCATTACGGGCGGAAAGTGTACGCTGACTGTTTTAGTTGGCTAATGGTGCGACTGTTCCAGCTGAAGTCGTCCTCTCTGCTCATATCCCCCACTCCCCAGTCAGTCAGCCAACCAACTACTCAGTCAGTTCTCCGGTCAGAGGCTGCTGCAGCAGTAATGGCTGCAGGACCCTCCCCCATGGCCAATGCAAAAACTAATAGGCCAATTAGTGTGTAGGGATTGTTCAGACGGCTGTATGAAATAGTGACCCTGGCAACATGATGAGTTGTCTGTGTGTGTGTGTGTGTGTGTGTGTGTGTGTGTTAGAATTGACTGATATGCATTTTTGAAGGCCAGACTGGTGTTCCAGCACTGTAGCAGCAAAGACCCTAAATTATACAGTATATAGGCAAAGGATGTATTTTCTACTCTACTACATTTGACTAACAGCTGCAGTTACTGATTACTTTTCAGACTTCAGTGTTTCATACCATTCCTGTCGACTGAAAACCATGAATCTCCAAGTGTTTGTGATCAGTTTAATCAGGATTGACTGACAAAACTCCATCATAATAGATGTAATTTCATCCATTAAGTAAACAAGTCTGCTTGATGTTATATGAAATACTTCTTTATACTGAACAGATTTCTATTAAAACTAATGTGGCAACCAGTTAACCCCAGCCTGTCCTACCTTGTAATAACACTACACACTGGCAAGATGTGAGTTTTAACTGGCAGATATGCCATATGCCAGCTGTTAGAGCAATACATTCAAACAACATCTTGTGATTAAATAAAGTCACAAATGTTTAGAAATAAAACATTTTTACTTAGGCATGAGGTGGTATATAAATGTCATATCACAATTATCCTGTCTAAGGTATAATGGAAATTCCCTATGGTCAACATCTGCAGTGAAATCTTATATTGTCCCAGCCCTACTCTTATTTTTATTTTCCTTACTACATAGAAAAGGAATGTACTAAATGAGCATAACTAGTTTTTTTTAACTCATTGTAAAATCTATTCCAAACAAAATGAAGCTTATCATCAGGCTGTCATATCCAGTTGAGCGAAGCCCTGTCTCCCGTGGTGACTCCCTTTGTGAGCCAAGGTTCCGGTTCAGACAAACTCTGGTTTTGATTGAAGAACTGTCTGCTGAGCGTGTCTGTAACCTACCTTGTGTTGTCTTCATTATCAGTTTGTCAGCACAGTAGTGTGACAACTGCGCAGGATGAAGGCTAAATTTCACAGGCATGTAGCTCAGATCACAATGAAGGCAGAGTTCAAAGATGGGCATGTTCCAGGCAAAGGGAAAGAAATTAGTGAGGTGGCACCCCCTCTATGGGCCCTTGGCCTACATACATGTGATGCAGTCATTAAACTTTACAGATGTGTGGTTGAGGTCATGAAGATGGGCATGGTCTGACCCATGACCACCAAATACTCATGTAGCAATGACTATTGGCTATTCGTAATATTGAAGCATGTAATAGCAAGCCTATTCAACAACCTGGGAATGAGACTCAAGTGCCAGCCATCTTTCTCTACAATGGCCTGCCGTAGCTTGAAAAGTTTTGAGTCCTTTCTTTTACTCTATGTAAATGTGGTATCTGATTACTGACCAGCTGTATGTAAAGTGGGCTTGTGGAGACTTCTGAAGCAGCACATGTTCATGCATTATGTGACTCCATGCATATAATAATAGATTGTATGGTTTTTGGAGTGAATATTAAACTCCAGTTAGCACCTAAGGTTGTATGAAACCTTGCATATACTGTATATTCTGTATAGGTCCAATGGTGTTTTCATAATATACTGTACGTAAATGTATGCTCAGCTAGCAGCAGGGATTTCTGGCACCATTTTAATTTTGAGTCCCAGGGGTTTCTGCTGTCGACTCCCTCCTACCTCCTGCTGCCTGGTGCCACAGTCGAGCAGAAAAGGGAAATATCCCCAAGGAAATGCTGCTCTCGTCTCATCTTAGCAGAACTGTGGCAGCCATCTACTCAAATCTCCTCCCTCATGGGAATGCACCGGTGTGCCCTCAGCCGAGGGTACTTAACCCTCAAAGGCTTAAACACATGGAGATAGATAACGGTGGAATAATCGTTGGATTCTATGGAGAATAGGTGTGTGGCATGTCCCCAAGAGATAGGACAAAGTTCCTTGAGAGCCTGGAAATGACGACTGTCTCGCTCTCTTGCATTTTCTTCATTCACTGTCTTTATCATTCGACCTAGAGTTTGACCCTGAAATGAACTGTGTGAGCTCTGTCCTGGCAGCACCCATTCTCTCTCTGTTCACTTCCTATCTTGACTGAAACTCAGCTATGGACTTGCAATATGTATAATTTTCGTGTGTGAATGTGTTTTGGATTAGCAGCACAGCTGTTTCCAGTCTTAGCAGCTTAATTTGATGGCTGATGAAGACTGGGTTCAGATCTCAGGGACTTTCTCTCCTGGCAGCTTACCGACCGTACGGCATGATTCAGCGAGATTCACTTCACATCCTCTGCTAAATTCACTGGACCTCATTTGTCAAGAGCAGCAAACATTTGGTATGCAAAGATCCAACAGGTCTTTGACCAGAATTTTAAGTGTTGTTTATGTACTCCCTGGTCCGCAGAGAACAGAGCTATATATGTTTATATATATGTTTATATATATATATATATATATATATATATATATATATATATATATATATATTTATTTATATTTATATATATATTTATATATATATATATATATATATATATATATATATATATATATATATATATATATATATATGGCCCCTTCCTGCATTGGACAGTTATTATTATTATATATGGTGAATGGTGACACTGGGTTGGATCAATCCCCAGCATGCACTGGGTTCGAAGCTCTGAAGGCAGTCCACATACACAGGTAATACATTCACAGCAGTGTTGAGCAATATACTGTAGGTGTATGGGCAGATTTGACTGTTCTCAAGTCCCTCTAAGATTGGCTTTCTTCTTTTCTTCTATTACTACATGTTGGGCTCAGGTCTGCATTTAACGAGTCAGTTTGAGATTGAGTCCAGAATTTTCAATCCTGTGAAGACTTCTCATGACCGTAGCTCCATTCACACTGTCCTGTGAGTGCAGGAAACTCCACATCGTCCTCCGTGTGAAGTTTCAGATGTGGAGAGGGGAAGGTTTCGCTATGGCTCCAGAGGTAGTAACAGAGCCGCAGCAGAGACGAGCTGGCATCTGTGTGAATGGATAAGTTGGAGGCGCGGAGTGGGGGCTTGTCGATTTGATGATGTTCACAGTCTTCGAGTAACTAGAAGTCTCTTTGGCAACTTATATGAGGGAAAAAATACTGAAGTTACCTCCTGTCTGTCCTCCTGACTGTCCTACTGTATGTTGTCCTGTCTGTCATCCTGTATGTCATCCTGTTTGCCATCCTGCTTGTTGTCCTGTCTGTCCTTCTGTCTGTCCTACTGACTCTTTGTCACATTTCTGCCCAAAAAACAGCACCTGTCCCCGGCAAAAACTTTAACTCACCAAGTGTGTGAAAGGAACACTATTGTGTTGTTATAGTTTCTGTACTGAAAAAAATCACTGTGGTCAGCCCTCCTGACGGAGACTTCAGTGATCTTTCCCCCAGAAACAGCCTCCCTCCCCATGAGTGACAGAGTCAGACGGAGCCCTTTTTTTACTGATGGTGATTATGTAAGGATGTAATTTAGAGTGAAAAATGTAACCTTGTCACTTTCCAGGATGTTTGATGGGTCAGATCTCAATCAAAACACATTATAACCAGTGTTGGGTATAGTTACTTTGGAAAGTAGTTAATTAGGTTACAACGTTACCATCAATTAAATGTAATCAGTTACGTTACAGCGTTACCTATGAATAAAAGTAACGCGTTAGAGTACTCATACGTGACCAAAAATTAAAAGCCGTTTGCAGCACCTCGCACATGCTGCAACTTAACTGACACACACACAGCCTCCTTTAAATGCACGAGAAGTCGTGACAATGATGAATAACGTCAGTCATCCAACCAAATTAACTCTGCAGGATAACAATAACAGGAAAGACAGTCAGCAAACTCAGACGCTGTTGCTTTGAAGCTGGTGCACCACCGTCGTCCTCCTCCTCCTCCTCAGCAGGCTTTGCTACCAGGGTGATAGAGTGGTGCTTGGATACAAGATGTTTTTTTAAATTTGAAGTGGAAATTTTTGCGGTTGACAGAAGATTTTCACCAACGCAGAGTGTGCATTTTACCGTTATGTTGTTCTTGTCCTTTTCGCTGGCGAATTGAAAATAATGTGCGTACTTCCACGATGCAAAAGCTGTCCTCTCTGCCATCTTGCCGGGGGTTTGAAAACACTCACACACACACACACACACACACACACAGGTAACGTAGGTCAGCAGCAGGGCACAGATGCATCACAGCGCTGCACCTCCGCTGACACATCCGCAGGTGGCACAGTACTGTCTGACAAAAAGCAGGCTGCAGTCGGGATTTTCCTTTCCTTATCCGGAGAAATTCTTAAAATAATGGATTACTTTTTTAAAAAAAAATAACGAAGTTACTGATTGCTTGACACACAAAACTAACGTGTTACGTTACACGAAAAAAGTCATTCGAGTACTCTAATGCAGCGGTTCCCAAACTTTTTTTGCGGAGCACCCCCTTCTACGCCGCCCCCCCCAAAAAAAAATAAACGCAACCAAAAAAACGCAACAAAGCTTTGTTTTATCGCCATATAAAGACTCATGTTTAATCATGTGCAAATAACCAGAACACGCATGACGATAACAACATCAACAGAGTTTCAATATAATACAACAAAGTTATGCACAAGCTTCCAACAGAAAGCACGATTTTGACATAAATGTTATATTTTCAGCCGCGTAAAAGAAAAATTGCAGCAGTATTAAATAACCGTGGAGCTAACATCAACATCATCATAACACAACAGTTATGGAAATTAGAACGACAGAACATTGAATTAAATTGCAATGAAGTTACAAACGATCCACAACATTAAAGAGCATGGGCTCGGAAACAGATATAAATAAATAAAAACGAGGATCAATCTGAAACTTTACAAGTGCGATAAAATTACACACGATCCACAAAATAAGTAACAAAGAGGATGGGCTCAGAAACATAAAATAGCCTAAATTAAAAGAGGATAAAAGAGGATCCATCTGGAACTTTTCAAGCGCAGCGCAAAAGTCGCTCAGCCTGCAGCGAGCGAGAGAGAGAGAGGAGAGACGGGGAGGAGGATGTGTGAGTATTCCCAGTAGGCCTATATTTGTAGCAATAATATCAATACCGACAAAGACTTACCCATATTAATGCAATGGATGGGAGCCAGGTGGACAAGGAGGGAAAGGTGGAAAAGGCGGAGGCGGGAGGAAAAAAAAAAATAAAAAAATCCTCCAACTTTATGTAATGAGCTATGACGCGTCTAGGTGGAAAAGGGGGGAAAGCCATGCGATAACCAATGGGGATGTCTCGCTCTGCTGTCGTCCCTCAGTCAGGTCGGTCCCAGAGAAATTGGGACTCGAAACTCGTCACCTCTCTGATGTGTCTGCAGCTGAGCACTGTGATGCGTGTCTCTCTCCCCGGGCCGGGAGAGTTATCATACCGTAAATTACCAAATAATAGCCAGGGCGTTTATTTGGGACCAGGTGGCAATTTGTGACAGGAGTTTAGTTCCTTCCTCTCAAAACCCGGGATGAAAATGTCACATACTTCTCCAGCTTCTCTGTGAATTCTCTGGCATCTTTCTGCAAGTGAAGTTGTTGTGGCGGAGGAAACGATTCAGCCAACCAGCACTCGCTGCAAACTCCTCATCTCTGCTGTCACTCACGGTGGCGGACATTTGTTTCGCCTTGATCATCATGCGGGACACTCTCTGGTGGCGTGCCCGTTTGCTGATCACCCATCCCCGCATGTTTATCTCCAGCTCCTCGCTAGCCTTCTTCCTCCCTCCAGCAGGCAGCCTGGTCCTGCTGCTGTCCTCCTCGGACAGACGCTGAAGCTCAGTTTGATTTTTTCACCAATCTTTCACTCTCTTGGGGTCGACAGAGAAACGTCTAGGCGCAGCATAAATAAATAAATAAATAAATGAATAAAAATAAAATCAAAAACGGCCGTTCATCGGCCCACCGGAAAAAACCCCGGTACTCCCGATGGCCAGTCCACCCCTGCAATAGCAGTTTCCCCAGTGGCTGTGTGTGTGCAGTGTGTATGTGTGTGTGTGTGTGTGTGTATGTGTGTATGTGTGTGTGTGTGTGTGTATGTGTGTATGTGTATGTGTGTGTGTGTGTGTGTGTGTGTGTGTGTGTATGTGTGTATGTGTAGGTGTGTGTGTGTGTGTGTGTGTGTGTGCGTTATCAAGTTACTGTTCAACGAGTAACTTTCCGTGATCAACGATGTCGGTAAATGGATGAGCTGTGCTACAGCAGTAGTTGCGTGGTGGTGTGTAACGCGAGTGGCGTGCGGGCCCTTTAAATTTAGAAGCAAGAACGAACAGGGTGACTAAGCGACTTAGGTGGAGTGGACAAGGTGGATTTTCCTCTTTGTGCGCTTTTGGTCTAAACGCACAGACACTGTGTAATATTTTTGCACCAGACTACCATTACATTTTTCATCTCGCGCACCCCCTGGTGGCGGCTTGCGCACCCCCTGGTGGCGGCTTGCGCACCCCCTGGTGGCGGCGCACCACACTTTGGGAATCCCTGCTCTAATGCATTACTTTGTAACGCGTTACCCACAACACTGATTATAACAGCATCCATATGATTATAAACAGTCAGTGGGTACATGTTTAGATTAACAGGTAGACACTGGGGGAAACTACCTTGAAAACTCAGATCTCAACACCATAATCTGTACCACTACGCCTCTTTTGGATCTGCAGCTCAGGTGTGCTGTATGAAACGACACGCTGGTGCATCTTTAGGCCGGAGCTGCTTGGTTCTGTGTGTACAAACAAATGCGGAGAATTGGCGAGTCTTCGCTGCGGAGATAATGTGGAGTCTCTGTGTGAAAAGGGCTTGTGTAACACAAATCGGACAACCTCAAATTCTAGTATTTTCACAGCACGTTGACACAAACATGATAGTAGCCTTCTTAGGGGGGAGATAACCTAAAGAGTGCAGATCCAAAGCATTCACAATGCACATTTTTCTTCACAATGACTCCTGTGGACAGTGTTACAGCAGAACTACTGATGGCCTTCTTAGTCATCTCCAAGGTAACTACTCCTTTATTCTAACTTCTCACTGTACCAATTACCAGCTTAGATAGAACACTGTGCCTTAACACTGTATTTGCACACACCTTTTTACATTTTTTTTTACTTACAGTTACACGTCTGAATGTGTAAAGGTTTGAGCCTGGTGCTTGTTCAATTTTTTTTTCCTTTCCATTGCAGGCTAATTATCCACTCTTCAGGTTCCCTCTGATTTTAAAAGGACTCAAGTGGATTCCAATTTATTCCTTTTAGTGAGGTTAGCATATTTACAGTCCAGACTCTCACTTGAGTAACAGGATCTGTTATTTCCTTATTTCACATTTTCTATGTATTTGGCTGTTCTTGAATGATTCAGATGCTTTTTTATAAACATGCAAACATACACACATAAGCAAGCTGTTGATAGTAGATAGTTGCCCATTATCTTAGAAGATAAGATATGGCATGGTGGGGGGGCTGGTGGTAATGGTGATGGTGTTTGATTTGGCTCTGGGGACTCTGGAGACTCATTGGAATATTACAAATGTGTCAATGCAGTCTCTGACCCCAAACACACACCTGTGGTTCAGTTTGACCTACATGCAAGTGTGGCTATGCCTGAAAATCAGGACTGTGTGCTGTGCTGCACTTTACCAGCGTTGGAGGAATTAGCCACACATACTTTTGCCAAACCAGCATGATTAAAAATACAAGTATAAGTTCACCTTTATGTGGCTTGTTGATACACCAAGCCTGTGTCTAGTGGTCATTTGGGAGAACACCACGTTTTTTTCTCTGTCCTGCCATGAGGGGCAGCAGTAAGAGCATTGTAGCCGCCCTCAAGAACAAACCACTTAGCTGAGACTTATTCCTGTGCCAATAAAGTTGACTTGACACTGATCTTCACATTGACAGGATTCTATCAGTTATTCAGTTATTCTAAAAAAAAAAAGAAAAAAAAAAGGTTTTATTTATGGAAAATATCTCAAAATCCTGACAGCAATCAATAAATGCCCTGAAAAAAATAAAAATAAAACATAAATATCCTGTGGCTGTACAAAGAGATTGGACAGACTACCTGCCTTTACTGAAGTTCTTCCAAAAGGCTCAGCGGATACATTACTAAAGCTATTAGCATGCTAGTGGCACAAGACTGACAAAAAAAATGCTCCTAAAGTCCCCAATACTAACATGCTATCTTGACATAAGTGAGTATTAACAATGTTCACTGTTCATGTTCACTATGATAATGTTTAATTTCTTCTTATAAGTGAATAAGACACGAGGTGCTCACAGTACACAGCCTCTGAGCTTGTCGTTCAGCAGCTAAGTTAGAAGCACTAAGCACACAGGCCAGAGCAAAGCCAAAGAACAGAGCCACTGCAACTGCAACAGCAATGACCTTATCCAGCTGCTACGTCAGCATGAAGCACTCATTTACAGCAGTAAAGAGTATCTGTCATGCCAGCTAGCCTTTTTTGGACTGAGGTACTTTGGTAACAGCTATTTTAATTGTGTCTGAATGATTCTGGCATTTACCCCAGTTGTTTATTTTTGTATTTACTGGATTAAAAAAATCTAATTTCCTACAATCTTACCAGCTTTACCACCTTTTGTATACATTTTGTATTGGGTTTACATCCCTTGGTTCAAATAAGATACAAAAAGAATTAACACGAAACACCTCCTGCTCTTCCACTGGGGCTGGATGATGGATTAACATGGAAGATAGAAACTAGGTCTGCACACTACTCTTGTTCCATGAGATTCCACTGCAGTAAACATCACTGTCACCAGATTTTTTTTCCATCGTCAAGCGTGTTGAATCAGTGATGGGCGCCCATGCTCTGCAAATTTTCATTTCATGCAAATGCCACAGAGGCTTATTTCACTGATTACTTTTACCTCCTCTCTGGTTCAAAGGTAATCAGTGAAATCAGCTGGTGTGACGCATGGCTGTGTCTCCCACATTGTTGCCCACCTCTGATCTAAATGCTTTTAAAGACTTCTGAAACACTGAATCCCTTTTCTCTGTATGAAAATGGATAGAAAAGATTATTGTGTAAGATTTTTATGTTCAATTGAAATGATACTTCAACATTCATATCAGTTCTTCTAGGGATACCAGTCACACATTTTCTCCCCTACTAATCGTGGTAAAGTACATAATGTAGGTGTATCACTGAATCCAAAGTTGCCCTTTGACGATGCCCTTTCAGGCATAGAGGTCACTACAGTGTACAGCTATTTTAAAAGCTGTTTTCTTATAGATGCACAAGTTTTGCTGGCATAGTTGCACATCAGCCACTTCAGTGGACACTATAAATACTTCATCTGCAGTAACTTTTTTGGCTGTAGATCAACATGTTTATGTTTTTAGAATGTAATTTAGAAGTTTTTGTGTATCTTATTTTGTAGAGCTTAGGAGCAGAGCATAATAGACAGGCCTACAAGATAGTGAAGGAATTACCACAGTCAAGTGAGGAGGAGGATGCTAGTAGCAGTGAGGAGGAATGGCTGCCAGAACAGGAAGGACTAGCAAATGCTAGCAGTAGTGACAGTGGAGCTGAGGACACTGAGTCTGAAAAGGATGCTGAGGGCGATGAGGCTGAGGGAGTTGAGGATGCACGTCACACATTGACTAGATCGCTCAGTGGTCCACATGGCCCCTTCCTGCATTGAACAGTCTCCATCCGATGTCGACCAGGGATGGAGCAAGAAAGAAAAGAAGATGCTCACCATTCCAAGGCCATTTTCTGTGAAGCTGTACAATCAGCATATGGGAGGAGTCAGTGTGTTGCAATGTATCCCAACAGATGCAGAAACAAACAATGGTACATCCAAGTGTTCTTTCACTTCCTTGACAACTGTGAATGCCAGGCACCTCTACAGAATGTCTGGGTTGGAACAGAAGGATCTTCTGCACTTCAAGGCATCTACAGCTTGTGCGCTTATAAATGCAGAATCCGTCAAGACACGCGCAAGAGGAAGACCCAGTGCCACCCCACCTCCGGTGAAACGCAGACCTGTGTCCAAGGCACCTCCTGAGATCCGATTTGGCCCTGGAAACCACTCAGTGGCATATCCAGGACATTTTTACTGGGGTGGCCAAGATGGGACACAAAGCTAGTGTGGGGTGGCCATGGCATAGCAAAGTTTAATGCCACGTACGCAGCCGACCATGGTTGAGATTTAAAGAATAGATTGTTTATGTTTAAGTATGGGGTTTGCTGTGTATTAGCAAATAAATAGCATACACTTTGGGCAAAATTGGACCGTCCTTTTTAAATTAAATCATGTATGAGAGTACATGACAACTTCAGGTAACTGTTCATGAATGACAATTCTGGACAAAACAGAACTTGACATAGCATGAAATCAAGCCATCAACAGGTTGGAGGTTCTGCTACATAAATACACACACACACACACACACACACACACACACACACACACGCATATATGTTTTACACTCACACATTCATACATACGTACGTACATACATACATAGATGCGTTTGTGTGTGTGTGTATTTATGTATTATGCACATTTTATTATTGTTCTTCTGTCTTTTACAACTGTTTTAACTATTGTTGATGTTTCAGACAGTTTTAATTGTATGACTGGAGTAACAAACAACTTGCTAAATTCAAACTATCCAAGCATGACCTACCATCCTGTGCAGGGGGAGCTGACTGCTCTTGGTCACTATTGCTGTACCGAGGCTGCTGACTTGACCGGGCCTTTGTCCATTTAAAGTATCTACAAAGGTAAATTTTTACATAACTACCAACATCTTCGATCACTTTTAATAACACAATTAACACATATTGCATCTCAAGCATTTGAATACAATTTGCTTTGCCTCTGCCTATTTAAACATCTAAAAATATGTGAACTGTGAAGATGAGCTAATTGATCTAAACAGAATGTGTTTTATCTTCAGGAGCAAAACGTCTTTAAACAGCCGTTAAAGGAGAACTTCGGTCGGTTTAAACATGCAGCTTCATTGCTCAAGCTACCCTTGACTTGCCAGTACCGAAGACGCGAACAAATTTGGTCCAACCATTACAGAGTTACGTGAACGGAGAATTAGCATTGAACGCTAACAGCATGGGGTCAGAACTTTGCACTGTGTTTTAAGCGTCTTAACATGCTCCACATCTCACACCAAAAGTTATGCAACATCAGCAGACACCTTACAACACAGCACTGTAGCGTGTATGACTCAAAATTAATAAAAAAGTAGTTAATAGTGTGTTTGTGCAAGGAGCTACTTACCTGTTTGTTGACATCCGTGTGTTCCGGTAGCTAGACCAAACTAGCATATCCATCGAGTGTGCACTTAACAGGCTTAACAGGCTATTGTAAGGCTCATGGCTCATGACAGGCTGTAACATGGACATGTACATTATGAACAGAAACACGAAAATGCTGGATTACGTTTCCGTCTCCGCCAGTGAGGGAGTAAGTGCACGCTCAACGGAGCGTTCATGATGGCTGTGTGAGAGCATTCCCTAAATAGCCTATGACATAAGTAAAAATATTACATTATGATGACCCAAACTATACACCCACCCACCCACTTGTTATTAGTGTCATACTATCATCACTTCAGAGACTCCAACAGGTTCATTTTATGCCAGTGGTCTGTTTTGACCTGGCTAACAAAAGAGATTTTAGTTCTGATTTTGATGTGCTGGTAAAGTTTAGAGTAGTATTCCTTGCAGTAAAGCTAGCCATTATATTATTTTATAGTTCACATCACATTTCACATTTCAACACACTTTATTATATTTATTTAAGTTTATTCATTTATTTGTTAAATACATATTTTATTCAAAAACGCATGCTGTACACCTGAGTGGACATGTAATTTTAATCTTTATAAAACATGAATTGAGAAAAAAAAAAAATTCAAACCTTGTTTTTCATGCCTAAAGATGAATAAAAACACTCAGTAAATAAATCCTGACTGAGGTTATCATAATTCATGCATCTTCCAAATCTAGTTGGCACCAGGAAGTGTTAAAAGCTATAGCTCTCTCATCCTCTTTCCTCTACTTTTTCGCCCCCTTTGCTGTCATCTGTCCTCCTTCACTGACTTTTGTCCGCCCTCCGTCCTCCTCACCCTTCTGCCTCTGTCCCCCTCCACCCTGTGAGAAATCAGAGAAGATCTTCCACTCTGCTGAGCTCATTTCACAACACCAGGTAGAGTACTTGTTTCACAGTACAGCCTCCCTTGAGTCAAAGAGAAATGTAAAGAGTGTGTGTGTGTGTGTGTGTGTGATTGTGTGTGTTCTTACAATTTCTAATTCCAAAGTCAGAAGTATAGGTTATTTTAGCAGCAGATACTACTGAAATGTTCAGTCCAAATTATGCTCTGATTTCAATGATGATTGCATGACATATTTCTTTTAGTGCCGTGTTGAAGTTGAGGGTTGATGGATACGTTTTTCAGGTCTTTTGCGTTTTGGTTTGACTAATATTTGTCAGGAGACTTTGGCTGAATTTTAACAGGATGGGACTCCATTGCTAAATTATCTTTATTTTACAAACTTCTATTTTCTTAATCATTTCCTCTGAACTTTCCTGGATGTATTTTGGTATGAATAAAAAAGAACAAGACAGGATTTGAAAGAAAGGGTGCACGGACTTAAATATTCTAGGTCACATTAGAAGTTTATTGGAATTAATTAGGAGTATCAACTACTCAGTTTTCCCATATAATCAGTCCCCATTGATACAGGTCTTTCCACAGAACGTCTTAAAAGTTAGAACGAAGTTAAAATACAGACCTGTCTGTGTGTGTCTATATATGTGTGTCTTCTATGACTGAAATAAATAAAAAAATCAGCACTTAGTTACAGTGGTGGGTGTAATGGCTGTACAGAGTGAAATCAATAGGGACATACTGGCTTTGCTCACACATACGACACACTCCCCACTCCACTCCAATCACAGTCGACTTGTTCTCCTTCATTACTCTCAACCAGGCAGCTGCTTCTCTTCCTCTCTTTTCCATCGTCTAATTTGTCTCTCAGTGTCTTCTTCACTCCTCACTCCTATGTTTCATATGCATAATCTCTGAGAGTTGGCTCAATCTAGTGAAATTGAGTTTTGGTGCTGTTTGTTGGAACATGTAATCAATACTGTGGAACCATGGGGACATTATGAAAGTCAACAGACATTAAAAGGTGCAGTGCCGTGTAAATGGACATGCAAAAGCCCTTAAAGTCATGTGACTTTTTTTTTGTATTGTGTTTGCCAATATGTAAGAACACACACCATAATACCATGTCAAGTTTTCATTAGACTTGTATCTTCTCACTTAATTAAGAATACAAGTAGATACAAGTAAGTACAAGAAAACAAGTAATGAACACAATCAGCTAATCAACAGAAAATGTACATTTAAAAGATGCTTATTAGCTCACCGCCGTTTCCCAATGTTGTTCACACATTCAACTCTGTATCGCACATATAGTATATGGTTATGTAGAAAAATGATCTACTTTCAAAGATTAACTACACAGTCATATATCAAGTAGTAAAAACAATCTTCACTTTGACCAGCACAATTAAAATGATGACTTGACATAAATGTATAATAGTAATGCAATGATTTAACATATGAATCTTTCTAAGAGTCCATTCTAAAGACATTTTACAGACATATTTTCATCATTTGACATTGTAAATACAGTTTGACTTAAAGACTTCATAGTAGATTTCATATTCTGTTTCTTACTTTTTCAAACATTAGTTTGTGCATCAGAGTGGAGTCAAAAAAGGTCTGACAGACTGTTTGTACCCAGGGGTCTTGTACCATTAATCTGGCCATGACACCAGCTTGGACCCTTGGAATCTTGTATTATTCTCTCAGACTAAGTGATCAACCAAAGAATAGATAAATCCACAGATGAACCAATACTAAGGATAATTGTTAGAGAAGTATTCATGTAAGAGAATTCATGTCACAGTCACTGATGCCATGCAGCCCTCACAACGATTTAAGGAATTTTTTTATCATGTGTTTTACCTTAAATTTGATTTGTGTAGTTGTTTTATTTCCCTGGCATCAATAAGGGGACTGCTGGTGGGTTGGCAGTGTATAACTGGACATATAATCTCTAGTTAAATGTAAGGTATATTCTGTATGGTTCCACAACATTTTTCCTGTGCTGACCAGCTAAGCTCAGAGCTCACAGGCCCTCCAGGGCTTGAGTGCTTGTTTGGATTTGCACTGCTGATGAATAACACAGATCTATGCATGTACACACACACAGAGCTCTAATCCCTACACACACACACTGTAAAAACAAACTGTGTCCATAATGTAAAACAAATGGAAGAAACATAGCCAGGAGCTGCTGGAAATTCTGCATTCTGTTGCAAAGAGCTACTGAACGGATCCTGTCAACCTGATAGTTGAAGTTTATGATACTAGAATCAAACTAGTATCAATCCATAGGGCTGTTGTGTGCACTGTAGCAGCAGCAGCCTTGTCGCACTTAAAGGATGTGATGATGATGAGACTATGGACTATGTACTGTGATACTGCGCAAGAGTTATGGCAGCCATAAAAGTGTGACAAATAGTTTGTCTATCCTCTTGGGCTTTCATGGAGCTGAATATAGCTGTACACACATCAGCAAAAACTTTGATCACACACACAGAAGGAAGAGAACAGACTCTCCTTCTTTTGACCAAACAAATCACCGGCTGGTCAAAGCTTGCTTTGGGTGTCTGGTCAGGCCGCACAGCATCAGCACTCAGCTGCTGGATCTAAACTGCAGTACAATGTGGACATTTGTCCTTCACCTTGCTTTTAAATGATGGAGTGGCGGTTGCAAATGCAGTTGCGTGTGTTTTTGTTTGTGCCTCTCTGTTCCTCTTTTCCTGTCAGATTCAGCCAAGATCTTTTATAAACATTTTATATACATTTCAATCAATTACACAAGGAACAAATTGTTTTTTTGAGGGTCAAATCCATTGCAGTGCATTGTTTAAATGAAAAGATGATACCTAAGTTTTAAGAGCAACATGCTGTGTCTACTACAATCTCGGAGTGCAGAACAGGGTTTCATTTGATAGCTGTAAAAAACGTATTTGAAACTTAAATAATCAACATGGTTTAGAGATTTCAACATCTCCGCTTTTAAGATTTCATCCAGTACTTTAAATCCTTAAAAAAACAAAATAATATACATTAAACAGAGGATGCATGAACGAGGTGATAAATAAAATACATTAAAACCTCCTACAAACTTTATTACAAATTATAATAAGCAAGCGATGTAGTCTTTGCAGTCCTCAGCTTCCACAAAGCTACTGAACACCAGTAACTTCAATACCGAGAGAAACCAAAACCAAATCCAAATAATGGAGACCCCTATCAGAGGCACGCTAGAAGAAGAGGCTCACATAAGAATAATGCTATAGTAGGGCTATATCAAGATACTCGTGTTAGTTGCATCTAATTCAACATTCACAATCAACTGAGCCAAAAACAAGACTTCCTCACAGAATTCCACACAAATTAGCCCATTTCCCCTCGGAGTATTTATAATCTTATTCTGATTCTGATACAGTGTATGACCCGTGCTTCAGTGGAGTACCCGTGTCGAGGTGTTGCTCCTTGTGTTCCTCTTCCTGGCTATTTGGAATGGCACAGAGCTGCCAGCTACACAGTGCACAGAAATAGTACCACGTTCACCTCTAGGTGCTGCAAACACCAAAAAAACAAAAACTACACAGACTAATTAATAAATGATAATCAAGTCAGTTATATTATCATGGCGCAGTGTTGAGGATGAGTTCAGGAGTCGCAGCTGGAGGAGTGAAGCTGCTGTGTAGTCTGCTGGTACAGCAGCAGATACTTCTGTTTGTGTTGTCACATGGCAGCAGGGTGAACACACTGTGTCTGGGTGCTTGTTGTCTTTTAGTGACTTTGGACTCTTACCTCACATTTCATATCATCTCATATCACTGATGACAAAACAAAAGTGAATGACCTAATGTATTACATTTGCAGAATTTACAAGAGGATATAGATAATTAGAGTTTGTGCCAGACAGTGGTTCAGTTCGGTTTTTTTTTTATCATTTTTTAAGGGAGTCTGTTATTACTATTTTCCTGTTATGGATATACAGATGTATTCATTTTCTGATCTCAGTGTCTGTGAAATGTTGTTTTCCTTTGATCCTCCATAATGTTGCTGAAGGTCAGTAGGAGACAATGTGTCTTCACTTGTCCCGCAGTTGTGAAACAACACAGGAGAGTCACTTCGGTCTGGAGAGTCTGTGGCCTGACATCTGACTGCTAGCCTTTCTTCTCTGTCCTACTTGTATTCACGGCTGGCTGCTCACTCTCTTGCTCAACCACACACTGGTTCTGCACACATTACCCACTGCTGTATTCCATAAAGGAGCTACACCACTCTTATAACAAATGTATCTTAATAACGCGTACTGCTGCTAGGCAACAGCCATTCTCGTGTAGCATTCACATGGTTGTGCATCGCTCAGACCAGATGTAGTTAAGACAAGGCTTAAGTTTAGTTCATATAACTAACAAGAATTCATTCTAAGCCCAATGTAGCAGTTATGACCAGGCTTACTAAAGACTAAAGCCCTTGTTGTTCACAAACCATCCCAGTTTGTGAAGTCAAGGTGATTTTTATCGTGCCTTTAAAGTCTACGAGAACTTGGCACTGGCAATTTAACCCTCTTGAGTTTCCCTTGACCCTCTTGAGCCTGATATGTGCTGTTTTTTCAGGTGCAATGACCACGACCAGTGTAGAGGAAACTACTTTGCAAACGTAACTTGTAAAACTACATGTGGTTCAGCCTGGCAGCAAACTACATTTCTACCCCTGGAGAAATGTAGTTTGTAAAACTACTGCTAAAAAAAGTAGCTTTAGCAACTACTTATACTCATTATAGTCATTTAACTCAGCGTTAAATAAATCAACATATGGTGTATATGAAACAAAATATAATAGCCTACAAAAGATTCACATGCTAAAAGAAATATGCCTCTCAACTCGAGAGGAAAAAGCCGAAAAAAGTCAAAATTATTGTTGTCTTCGGCTTGCAGGGCTCACATGTGAACACGTAGGTCGTGCCTGTAGATGCATCTGTATCCAACATGTACATGCTCAAATATGGCCGTGGTTAGACTGGCGCGTTCAGGGGCGCATCGGTAGTAGCGGGAGGGTGGTCCATGACATGCTTGTGGCATATGAGCACTGCCTTCCTTGGCACAAAGACCCACCCACTCTGTGAAGCATTTGAGTGCTGCCAGGGCAAGCCAATCAGAGGCAGCGTTGGCTTAGCATGTCACGACATGTTTAATGCCTTTTTTCAAAGAAAAATAAAATAACATTTATATTATATAGGTCTTTTTTAAGACCTAGCCCGGGGCTAGTGGGCTCCGAGCTTGCTATGTATACGGCTCTGTGTGACGCTATTTATCATTTGAGATTTGAGAGATTGATTATAGTAACTCAAGTCATTCGAGTTAATGATACTAGAGATTCGCGACTCGCTAAAGGGTTAAAGATCCGGATGAGTCACGATTCATGCACCTCTAATGTGAATATAGACTATAGAAACCATGCCTGCAGTGTATGTGGCACATAGCACATGTGTCTGAGGGGACAGTTTCAGTCTTAGAGTTTTGCTTTACAGCTCTCTACCTTACCTCACTGGAAACAAAAAATGCTGAAAAACAGCCTGAAAGTAGGCTGGGACCATATCTCTCTCTTTGAATGGCATTATTGGACATTTTCTGTAAACTTTGGAGGCCAAACACTTAAAACACCTAAAACTCAAACTAACCAAGTTGTGCAGTCTGTCGGTGAAGAGTAGCAGCTGGTGGCTCCATGTGTTTTTGAGGACACACATGGCGGTCTTCACCCAGTCTCCTCAGGCCAGCAGAAGGAGCTGGCAGAGGCGAGAGCCGTGGGAGTATTTTGGAATGAACAAATACTGCAATTTTGAGGAAAATTGGGAATTGCATTTTATCTAGTTTTATCTAGTTTATTTATGTTCCTCCCACTCAAACTGAAATTCTATTGGCTGTTACTGGAACTTACATCCAGACTGACTGCCAATGGATTTAGATGTCTCACACGAGGGCTCATCCCATCTTGTTGCCTCAGCTAGTCTTGGCTAGCTCAGGGAAAAACTTAGACAAAAGCTATATTGTTTATATTGTGTTACAACTCTGTATTTTACTTCTCCTTTGTTTGTACTTTTGTTGGTTGTGTGGTTGGTGGATTTGTTAGTTTGTCAGCAGGATTACAAAAAAAAAATACAGAATGGATATCCCGGAAACTTGATGGAGGATGGGTCTTGGCCCAGAATAGAGCCCATTGACTTTTGGTGATCCGAATAAAGGGATGGATCCAGAAATTATTTCTCACTGTCTCTTACATTGCGAGATAAGGCATACCATTTAACTTAACTTCTCAGGGAATGTTTAATGGATCAGAATGAAAAAAAAAAAATCAGGTGGCTGGTATCTACGAGTGAGGACAATTTGATGTGGATCCCAGATCCAATGATCTTAAATTTTGGTAAAACTGGCAATAGACACGTTTTTTGCTTCAATAGGTCACTATAAAACATGTTGATTACACACTTTAATGGATATAGAATAATGAAAGCATCAGTGTTTAAATTGGTTTCCTATAAACTTCTCTATCACTACATAGTCCTGTTTGCTACATGCTCACCTGGGAAGGGGAAGGTCAACTGCGGCTAGATTTCTATTATAGACTATATTCAGTACATTCACTTCTTGTCCTGTGTTGTTGTTAATTGTGACTCTGAGGAAAAGATCCAGTTTTCTTTGTAACAGTGGCACCAACAGAAATACTACTTGGAAAGGCAAGGGGGAAAAAGTGTGATGCTGGCTAGGCTCGATTGTTATAGGGGACTGTTGGGCATATGCAGAGGAATGTGCTCTATTGAGTGCCATTGGAGTACAAAATGTGGAACACAGGAAGTAGTGAAAGGTGGTAAGGAGTGTCTGGTTAAATACTTGGTCTTTTCTTCTTATTCCTTGAAAATATATTTCCTAATTCAAGGATAATTCAATTTAGAGTTCTTTTACTTTTTCTTGTTTTTACACTTTTGACAGCTTTGCCTTTATCTTTGTTTCACAAAGCACAGCATGGAAATAAGTATGATTTTCTTGTCACTACTGAAAGTATTTCGTAAAGAGTGGGTATCCACATAACATTCAGGGTCAACTGTCATCATCACCATCAAAATCACCAATTAGGTTCTGAAGTTGAGAAATCATGCAGGAGTTGTACTCTGAGCTCCGTGTTCCAAAGCTTTGTTATGTGTCTGTGCGTGTGTGCGTGCATAAGTGCGTGTGTGTGTGTGTGTGTGTGTGTGTGTGTGTGTGTGTCTTGGTGTGCACTCATCTCCTCTGTGTCACGCACTCCAACTAACAGCCTGTACAATTTCTCTTTTTCTTTGAAGCGATCTCTCAGTTGTTTTTATTATGGAAGAAAAGAGTCACATAATTGGGAGAGATATAAGATTATATTGTGTTTCAGAAGAGGCCTTTGATATCACTGATAGTAACTTGGCTTTTTCGTCTTTGATTAGACATGAAAGCGCCATTGGCACAATGTGGCACAGCAGCGAGCACAGGCTGGCTCTGCTGTTTTTAATGACCATTTGCTTTCCATTTGCATAATATGTGGCAGTAAATAGAAGCCTTTGCTTTAGATCAAAAAATATAGTCATGCATTTATGTATATCTATCATTGACTAGACAGAAATGGGCTACGATGATTACTCTCTGAGCTGACATGAAAGCCAAATTAAAGTTTGATTACAAAGCTTGTCGAGTCTTTGTTTGGGGTTCGTACCTTATCGAGGTTTGGCTTTGACTAAGTTGGCGGTCACATTGAAAGTAAATTGTGTTGTTCTTTGTGCTTGGCTTACACTCATATGGCCCTTCTGAATGTTTCTGAGAGTTATCCCACACAGGCTTTGAGTGAATCTGTAGCTGAGGGACAATTCCTGAAGCTGGGCAGGAGACATGGGGTACATCCAAGTTCATGTTTCATCCACGTTTCCATGATGTTGATGATGACGACGGTGTCTTTTAAACAGTTTATGTTTAAAAGACGTGTTTCTGGAAAAATATGAATGATGTAACATATACAACCCCAGTCCTCTTGTTGTTCAGACTGAGAATGAGCACAGATTTCCATCAGGAATTTTCACTGTATTTTGGGTTCTTGTTGCCAGACCTGTCAGGTGGCCCATCTGCACAGGTACTTGTACTGTACGGTGTGTCTCTGAACTTGTTTTATGTCTGAAGAAGGCTTGAGCCCGAAATGTCAGAAGTGGAGCTAATGAATGTTCAAGGGAGTATAGTGTGCATACTATTTTTCACAACTCTACTTGCACATTTCATAAATATTTTGACAAATTCATGGTGCGTTACTTACCTCCCACCACTTGGCTCTTAGTGACTGAAGTGACAGTTTTCCCATGTTGACTGAATCAAACTAAGGTCCAATACTTAACAAAAGCATGATGATTTAAAAATGAATGTTTCTGTAAGCATAACATTTTAGATTTCTTTTTGCTCTTTATTTCCTTGATAATCACCCAAAGGCATCTCTCTTGAATATCGACATGGGGAAAGTAGCTGTTATTGTTTTTTAACCCGGTCTAACTGTAGCTGGTGCGGCCCTTGCTTTTGTCGACATAATTACTCCTCCTTTGCTCTACCTGAAGTGCAGCTCACCTTAACACTAAATGGAGTAATTAGCCTGTGGAGACCACCTCCACCTCCGCCAGGCTACAAATAGATCCTAACCCACAGAGAACGTCTGGCATCACACACTGCTGCGAACCACAGGTAGACAGACCTAATGAATGGAGCGTTTGTGTGCGTGTGTGTGTGTGTGCATGTATGTGTATGGATGAGAAAGAGGAAGATAAATGAAAAGTAGTGCTGGGGAGTAGTGCTCACTACTGTCTGTGTACTGTTTCAATTGATTTCATATCAGCGGCTTGAAAACTATTGATACAAAGCCTAGGTCCTGTATCGTAGGTAGCTGGACTTGTTTCAGTGTCTTGAAGACGTTTCACCTCTCATCCAAGAGGCTTCTTCAGTTTTAATTTACCGGAGGGGAGCTGCAGGTTGTTTTGTCATTACTCTGTTTATGCCTTACACCAGGCATGAACAGATTCATGTAGTGTATGCAGTTTAATGCAGCCAGGACTGCACAGATTTGTACATTGGGGAGAAAAACAACCTCTCTATAAACGAAGCACTTCAAATTACCATGACCTGGATGACTGTGAACCTTCATTATTATATCTTGCAATGTTCAAGAAAGTGAGAAGAAATTCCTGGATCTGTTGCTTTATACAGATCAGTATTCAATAGTTAATGGGGTCTATTCTCTGGAGCCCTGGACACTTACCCAAATTTCTCTTTTGGTAATCCAGCCTTGCATACTGTGAATAGGCTGAACTTATTTGAATCAGGTATTTTACAGCTATACTATTGTATTTAACACTGTTCCAATGGAGACATTTAGGTTCATAAGTAAATTCTAGCATTTTATTAACTCTGTAGCATCGTCATATTCTACATATGTGTCATGAGTTTGTACTGCTTGGCTTCATGAGGCTATTTCCATCAATCGCTTCATTCAATAAATAATTTGGCAATTAACATTGGACTTGTCATACTGCTTAGTGCTGACCTACTGCTAAATGTAGTCATCACTAGCATTGCTCATCTGTCTTATGTAGCTTCATCTGGCTTGGCTGAAATAGCGAATGTTAATAGCCTTTGTATATTGTTGCAACAATGCCTTGCTTCTTCCTCTTGCTCTGCAGGACTTTCACTTCCTGACACTGCTGATCATGATGAGCTATGTTGTCATATTTTTTGGGGCATTTTTAGTACATCATGCCAAAACAGACAAACTATTTAAATTGATCTTCCTGGGTAACACTAGCACAGTCGCTGAATGATGTGTGCTATTTTTGTAAATTCATGAATAAATAAATAAAATGAGATTCAGCCTTCACGGAAATTAGTCAATACATGTCAGAATTAGAATCAGATCAGAATCGGAAACAGATTTATTACCATTATGTCAATCTATACGGCTGATGGATGGCGTGTTTTCTATCATAACTGTTATAATACTACTACTACTACTACTACTACTACTAATAATAATAATAATACTAATAATACTACTACTAATAATAATAACAATAACACTTATAATAATAATAATAATAATAATAATAATAATAATAATAATAATTATTATTATTATTATTATTATCATGGTTATTATTGTTATTATTATAAAAGTTCATATGTATACTCTGACACAGTGGTTCCTAACCTAGGGTCTGCACCCCACCAAGGGCGGTGCCAGAGATCGCAGGGGGGGCGCACAACTTTGTCTGTTCTGAGGTTGTGAGGTTAAAGTTATATTTGTGCAACTCTCTGCGGTCAATTGCACGCCGGTACATCAAAATCACGTGACCAATTTCAGTACGTAGCAGGGATACGGAGCCTCAGTGAGTCTCGGTCCGACTCATGTGTTGGAGCAACCTTCAAGCTGTGTACCAGTTTTTAAATTGTGTTGATAGGCCAAGTAAAACCAGACTTATGATAAATAATGTACGGCACGCTTTTTCGCTAACATTACCGTCACGTTTTCTGCGTGTTTGGTGCAGGAAGAGACGGTAAAAACGGGCTTCTCTCACAAAAGTGTTTGCAAGGGAAAAAACATGTTCCTATTGGTGAAAAAAGGCACCACACCAGCCAGTCACAAAATTACAGGACAAAACACGTGATTTGGTTGATGGGGAACAGGGGGAAGTTGTGGGAGGGACCGACAGTGGCGGTGATAGCGAGTTTTGAGAGTTGAGAGATTTGTGACATTTAGCGTGTTTTGTAATGTAACGTTTTTTTGTTTAATGAGTCAAAACAACGAGGAGACTGCTGAATGTGGAGCAGGCAGGAGAACTGAGGCAGACCTGAGCCTGAGGCATTGCCTGCATTTAAATGTAAATAATTACATTTAACTTTGTACATTTCAAAAACCTATGCACAAGTTTAGCAAACAACAATTTATATTTGCATTATAAGTAATACAAATGGTTCGTTAAACATATTTGTGGTTTTCACAGTAAAAAGTCTAACGTTTTCCTACTCGGATTTTATGTTTTTTGTGATTTTTGTTAATACAGTGTGTCAAAATGAAAAAAATAACTGTACAGTCACACATGTGAAGTTGTGCTGAAAATAATGACACCAAACAAGGCAAGGTAAATAGTTTTTAAGGTGAAATATAATGGTAAAATCAAAAATAGTCAAAATGGCCAATTATACCCTGGACTGCATAAAATCCCAGTAACACACCCAATCAAAACTCTCTATAATCCAAATTGAAACATATTTCTTGGTCCACATTTAAATTCATTAAGCTATTTATTACCAACACTCCTGTGAGGTAGGCCTATTCTGTTCTCTGGTAGGCCTATTCTGGTCGTGAGTGTGTGTGTGTGTGTGTGTGTGTGTGTGTGTGTTTGTGTGTGATACACCTGATGAAACAAAAAGGAAGAAATGTATCTATATACATTGCAAAACTAGGAGAATATAGCTGTTGTTTATTTTTGCAAATAAAAGTTTGTAATTAACCACTTTATTCTTTTAGTGTATGGGGGTTGGGGGGGCCTGCCTTGTCTTGGACACAGGCAAGGGGGGCTTCAAGGAAAAAAGGTTGGGAACCACTGCTCTAACACACACATGTACAAACCTGTACACTTGTGCCACTGACCCTAAAAGCTCAGCTCTAATTGGACATTTTTGTGGAGCTGGTTGCTTGTGTCCCTATTGGCTACCCTACTTCTATCACAGCACTCTCTTGGCGCTCTTTTATGTCCTTGACCTTTGACCTAAAGATAACAAAAGAATACATGATGATAAAACAAGCAATGAAAGCAATGCAAAGGCATCAACCACTGCAATGTGGCTGATGCTATCGATGCCTAATCATTTTCTAAGAGCAGCTGAGTTATTGCTGTTGATTATTTTTGACCTAAATGGCTTTCCATACTAATACAGTGGCCTTCTTTCGTCTGATGACCGTAGCTAAAATCCAGCTGGAGATAAAAAGAAAAAGAGCTTTGTGACTCTGTATACGAGCAATACAACTGTCTCTTCTTCTTTTCTTTCTTAGTTTAAGCTCTCACCTTCAGAGGTATGCTTTCTGTTGTAGCTGACCCTAGATCTGTCTGTGGTTAAAGCTTGTGGGTCTGGGGTTGAGAGGAGAGGGATTTGCCTTAGGTACCCCTTCAGCTTTGTCTTTGTTGGCTTGTTGTTTGTCTCCCCACTTGCTCTAAAGCCAAAGGCTGTCTGTGCCCTTAACATTGAAGACTTTTTCTCTCTGACTCATTACTGTTTTGCATAGCAAGACTGAAGAATATGTATGAGTAGCTGTATATTTATTTTTATTTGTAGCATCGCTGGCCAGCAGTAATTGAACCCCCCACATCATAGATTTGCAATGAGAGTGAGTTTTCATCTTGTCAGGCAGTCGTAGTTGTTGCAGTTTACACCTCTGTCAACACACACACACACACACACACACACACACACACACACACACACGCATGAAAATATTTTCACATTCACAGACACAACAGCTGTTCAATTAGTGTAAACTCTCTGTATGTGTGTGTGTGTGTGTGTGTGTGTGTGTGTGCATTTGAGCACAAGCACGAGAGTGTGAGACAGCAGCCTGATGTGTTCATCAATCATGCTGTAACCAGTCTTTGTTTATTTGCGTTTAGCAGACTCAAATTGAAGATGGGTTTTATGTAGTTGGCAGTTTCACCACAACCTCTCTCTCCCTGTTCCCTCCTCCTTTTCTATTCCATCTTCCTGTTTTATCTCTCCCAATGAAAAACAATCACCCTGTCCTGTTTTTTTTCATAATTTTTTGTAGTCTTAGATAAAAGTGAGGGACATTTTAGCCCTTTTCACCATGTTTTTACAGTGTTTTCGAAGGGTTATTACCCACATCCTGACCGAAAACATCTACTCACACTTTGAAAGGTCACCTGAAACTGCCTCTTCCTACAATCCAGTTAAAGAGCTACAAATGAGCTCTCCCTCTGAAAAAGAATAAATAAGTAGTGCCCACACAGCAGCATTTCTTCTGGACAATGAGACAACATCACAATTGCAGGCAAAACTGTAATAACAAGAATGTAACAGGGGCTGCAGCGTCTCCTGTGAAGCTAGATCCTCTTGTCCACAGGTTGGAGTGTCTTTGGGCAAGACACTTAATCCCGAAGTTACTCTTGTTGGTCAGTATAGCACCACACACAGTGACATGCTGTGCGTATAAATGGATGGATGTCTGTCCACGTTGTGTTTCATATTCAGATCTTTAACTTGGTCTTAAACTCAGTTATAGGGAACATTAAATCTCTAGGTTCACCTTAGAAACTGTTTACCTTGCCTTGTTTGGTGTCATTTCTTTCAGCACATCTCACATGTGTGACTGTACAGTTATTGTTTCATTTTGCCATACTGTATTAACACACTGGACCTAAAATCACACAAAAAACATAAAATCCAAGTAGGAAAAAGTTTGTTTTTTTACAGTGTAAACCACAAACATGTCTAACAAACCATTTGTATAACTTAGAATGCAATATAAATTGTTCTTTGCTAAATTTGTAAATAATAAGTAATAATAATTTACAAATTGAAAAAAAACATGTTCTCATTCCCAGATTGTTAAATAGTGGAGATTTGTCTGTGGCCTTAAGCCTCAAACTATGATACTCTACTTTCCCCTCTAATGTCAACTTTGGACGTGAAAGGCTCCGCAGACAAGCTATAGAAATAATGCCTCATATGCTATGTCTAGATACATTTTCAAAATAAAGGTTGCTGACAAACAGTTTGAGTAGAATTAAATATTATTGCTTTTGGACTGTCATTAATGTTTTCAAATGGCCCTTGCTGGTGTTGGGAATTGTGATTGATCATTGATTATTAATTAATATGTTATTATTAATTAATCAAAATTATTATAGTTGATTAATGAAACCTAGATAGCTATGAGTCATTAATGAACACAGGGCACCAAAGTGAAATCAGGGATCAATAATCAAATGATTTACCTTTTTAGTCTCAAAGCCTGAAAATTAATCAAATTGTCAATATTATGAAAATATCAATAATTAGATAAGAGGGAAGGCGTAAATTCGAGCACTGACCATCTCAACCAGCAGTTATTACAATATGGGATTGTGCAAAATAATCACAGATGCTGCTCAGTTAAAGTCAACAGTGTTTATTAAAGCTTTTCTCCACAGAACAAACTGCTTACTTTAACAAACAACAGCTTCCTTCAACAACTAGCAGCATCAAAACATAAGCAAGCCAAACAGATACCTGGGTGGAGGCGTGTGTGTGTGTGTATGTGTGTGTGTGTGTGTGTGTGTGGCAGGAAGTCCCCAATAAAGACTACAAAGATGGCCAAACGTGGCTTGGGAAGTCACATCGGAGAGACTACAGGAAACACCGGACGTGACTTTGTGTCACGCGAGAACGTGGATTCCGAGGTGATGAATTCAGATTCACTGATTCATATACCTGGAATTCAAAAATGGCAGCTGTGACTGTATCGGCCAATGGTGATCACTACACGTGCGCGCGAGGTTTGAACAAAGGCAGCGGTTGCGCCGTCTCTGATCTCGTGTGCAGTTTGGTCACACGAGGGGTGAATTTACAGGGATGATACCCACAGCCCCAAAAAGATAGCCGTGCTACAGAGAGGAGTCTGTCTTTAAAGTCAATTAAGGGGATATGCTGGGCACACGTCTTATGTTATAGCGGGGTTGTTAACTATAAGTTTACAACAGATCGCCCTAAAGAGTACGTGGATCTCGGTATGTGTGTGTGTGTGTGTGTGTTAGTAAAAGAGGGAAGAAGGTAAGCGGGGCTTAGCAGACAAAAAAGAAACAAACACAACGACCATGTGGTGCACAGCGGTCGTCTCTCCCTCAAACAATGGCCGACAAGCGAATTGAGGCTTGTTTATCGTCCGCTGATCGAGCCGGAATACGACGTATTGTGGTCACACACGTCGGCAAGACTGTACAGGCTGGATTAGCCTGAATGAGCTTCTAGCGAGCGTAGCAAACACAGTTAGCACACAGTACAGGTAACCATAAATCGGACTCGGCCGTCCTTTCACAACAAAATAAAAGCACAACAAAGAAAACCACGCTATATACTATCTGTTTCTGCCCAAACAAAAGCCTCTTACTTGGTTGCCACTTGTTGCGGTAGCGTGGGTGCCCGTCTGGCTCAAAGCTCCAACTCGTTCGGGAGGCGAGCGCGGGGTCAGCGTTAGCGTCCTAAACTGCTGACGGCAGGCTGTTCACAGTGATATGTCGACTCGATGGAAGGGACGGTTTCGTCTCCTTCTGAAGATTCTTTTCTTCCTTCTGCAGGCGGTGAGGAAATGGCTGGGTTGTGCAGCATTCCTGGATCCAAACAATACTGAATGTCCGAACAAAAACGAAAGTGAAGCCAACACAGTCTCTATCTCGTCCACCGAGGAGGGAACTGAATTTTAGCTCAAAAACCGGGTGACGTCTTGGGGGCAGGTCAGCTGGTGACGCGGTTTTCACACCTTGTGGGCCCTTTTGCCTTGTTCTTTGTTCTTTAGTCCCTCGTGGCTGGGGAATTAGTAGTTTAGGCTTCTGGCTTCAACTACAGGCCTTTCCTTTTGTTGAGACATGTGCTATGGAGGCACAAGGCCCAACACCGGTTAGGTTTAGGCTCCAAAACTACTTGATGGGGTTCAGTAAAAGTCTCTTAACTTACAGTAACATATGTTACGCAAGTGATGCAAGTCGTGTTATGGAACATAAGCATGTTGTTTCCGTACGCTAACCGACTTGTTACATAACTTCAAAACAAATCACTTTTGATTCATGGTCTTCAGTCTTCAGTCTTCACATGTGCAGTCCTGTCAGTGACCTGTCCAACCACCCCAGCCAATCTCTGACTTAGTTCTACTGCATGAGAAAGCCGCTTCAAGTAGTGATGCTAGACTGAGAAGTGAAGAGCCACTGACCAGACCTTTTTATTTTACAAGTTGTGAGCAAGAACTGGTAGTGAAAAAAAAACAAAAAAAAACATCCTGTTAGGGGTAAATGTAGGAAGAAAGGACTGCTATTCCCCCTGAGTTTTACAATTAATGTTGTATCACTTAACAGACTGACCAAATGATAATATGTTGTCAGCTGTAAAAGAGAATAATAATGTATGTATTTTCGAGAGCATTTCTCAGCTTAATTGAATAGACTGGAGCTGTTTTGAATATGTCTGTCCCTCGCCGCTGTTTTTGTGTGGGCCACTATTGACCTTTCTGTCTCCTGACTGATGTTAATGGTTATTCACATTTGCTTCGGCAGCACTCCTACAAAGCAGAGTTTGATTACATGTTTTGAAGGGAGAAGAATTACCCTCAGCTTACGCTGTCATAGCACACAGATAAGGCTGTAATAATCCCAGAGTCTGTTAGGAAAAATAGAATCAGCTCACTGATAATGCTCCTCACTGGAGTCATATTTATATCTCAAATCTGGTCTTTTGTTCACATCTTTTCTTTTAGTGTCAAAGGGATGAGTGGACGAGGTTAAGTATATAATTTACTCCCTTAGTCATTCATCTTGTGCTTATTGATTCCATCTCAAATTTAACTTTCAGATTGGCACTGACTCCATTAGATAGTAATAACCTGCCCGGTCAATAAGTGGGAGCTGTACCAGTAATGTGTAGATTGAATGTAGGTTTATTGGAATGCACCATTAAGCACTGGCAGGATTGTGGGGTTGGGGGTGGAGGGTTGAGGAGGGGTTGGACATCTATCATCCTGTCCCATGTTCAGCCAACGGTGATGGGAACAGAATAGGGGACAAAGCATTACCCAGTAAATTCATCATCTCCTCATTTTTATCTCTCCCTAACAGCAAGTCTCAAGGAGGAGAGGGGTCGGGGTGTGTGCGTGAGAGTGTATGTGTGTCTGTGGAGGGTACCTTCAGTGAAATATGGCCCTCCTGTCAGTCTGACACAATCAGGAATGAGACGTCATTCCCCTTTCTTCATGCTCCATGCACCGCAGACAGAAAGATTGAGATATGGCAGCTGATAGGTGTTTGAGTGTGAGCCATTTATATATGTATATAGCTGAGGGGAGGGTGCAAGGAGCTAAATGAAGATAGAAAATAGAGGTGAGCCCAATGGTATTCAAATAAAGCCAAAGCCTTCATAAAATATTTGCCGTCCTCCTTCACAGTCTGTGGCCACATTATACTTCATGCAGATGGTTGGAGTCTATTGTTCAATAACTGTTGTTTTTGTCATGGCAGATTGTAGACCTGATGACAGCAGTGTGCAGTCTGATTTCTCCTTTGTGTATAGAAAAATAAAACTATAGCAAACCATAAATTCATACCTGAATCTTGAATAAACAAAGTACTTTGAGGTGGCTTCTGATATTTGCTGAAATAGGCCTTGACAAAAGGCTAATGGAGAATTTAAATCATAATTTTTCTTTGTAAAACATGAATTTGCTACATACATATATAAATATAATCCAATAGACTTCAGCTATCCTTCTTGAGTACAAGTGGAACTTTTGGCCTGATTGTTATACTTCAGAAAAAGTCCTGAAACTACTAAAAGGAAAACCTAAACTTAGCTCAGTATTCATGTTAATATGTAATCAAATTCACCAGCTGAATTATTTTTTCCCCTTATGTTTAACAGTTATTTTCATTTCCTTCTATTTGTATTTATTAATTTACTTATGTATGTATTTATTTACATATTTTCTTCCAAAATACAAAGGGAAATGACAATTTTAATTTCAAATGTAAATACATTGATAAATACAAAGGGAAATTAAATGGCAAAGTTGATACATGGTTGAATTAATAAATGATAAATAAATGCAGATGCAGTATTGGCACTTTCCTCCATACATCAGAGATGCTCACAAGTCATTTTTTTACAGGTCAAAGTCGAGTCTCAAGTCTTTGAGCTAGAGTCTAATGGCGGGTACACACTACAGGATATTTTAAACCTTCACAGATTAGGAGACCACACACTTGATGATAACAAAAGACAGATCACACAAGATCTCTTTCTGCTGATCTTATAGTGTGTGGTGTTCTCCGTAGTGCACACCACACACTAACCGATTCTTCAGCAGAGTATCAGGTTCTTCACGCGCAATATTACAAATCTCGCGTGGTCAAACGTGACTTTAGTGTAAACAAACATGGCGGACGAACCGGAAGATGCAGTGGTGGTTGTTTTAGGCCTATTACTGGCTGAAAAAGTCATGGAGACGGCGAGAGTGTGGGCTGTATGCGTTACAGCGCGAGTTGGAGGTGAGTAAAAATTGTCAGAAGTATTACAGATAGCTTCGAGAGCAGATGGCTGGCCCCCGGTACTGCGGGTAACCATGGTAACGGGTAAATAAAAGGCTGACGGAGAAACACAGCTGACTCAGCTCGCGTCTTGATTGGCCGTTGGTCCGGTACACGTGACATCACTCGCTGTGCGTGCTTGGCTCCGCTCGGAACACCCCACACATTACAGGATTTTTTAGTCGCAAATATGAAACATGTTCATTATTTACGATCTCTCCTTCCGACGCCTTCCGAGCGGATCTGACCGGACAAAATCACTCTTAACACACCCCACACCACAGGAAAATCAGACACGATGTCCTTTGCAAACATCAGATAATCGGGCCTTTGCTGGCTCTGATCATAAGGGAGAAATCGGGACAAAAATCGTTGTCGCTCAGAGCTAGACACGCAATTGCTCTGTTGTTGGTGTATAAATCAACAGAAGTGCCTATATTCTGTCCCAGCTACAGAACAACAGAAGAGACAGTGGTCGTGTTTCATTTTTAATGACAACGTGCCGGCTGCGGTTCGTGTTAGCTTGTATGTGTGTGCTAACCACCTCACGTCGGACTGCTTCAGTAACGAGAGTCAATACAAAGCTGGCTTTGCCTCGACACCGACCCTCCTAAAAGGATCAGTCTCAACCATACTGGACCCAGCAACTGCATCTGAGCCGCCGATAAGTGTCGCCGTGGTTTGATAGCATTTACAGTTGCCGACGAGTATGGTGAAGTCAGCTTGAAACTGGCTAACTAGTTAGCTCCGCTTCGGTCCGCTATGCAATGGCGTTTGAAGCGAGTTTAATGTTAATAATATTACGATGGAGCTTGGTTGTCACAGTAGAAAGTCTGGAAACATGTGCAGACTGGAGACCGAGACAATGCGAACAGTGTATAACAGTTTGGAGACTGTGTTGGAGACAAACACAGCTTTCGCTAGCTGTTAGCCATTACCTACATGGCAGTAGCTGTAACAACACATACAAACAAACTAATATTATTCAGCCAAACTAACCATTCTGAAACGTCCTGCTGCAGCCGCAGAGTCTGTACTTCTTCCGGAGCCTCTACTTCTGGGTCCGATTCTGGGTCATGCTGGTTCGGTTGAACGAAAAAATCTCCGCGAGCCATAGTGTTACATCCACCGTAAACATTAGCGCATGCTACCGTTAGCAGAAGGGGCTTCCCCTCCCTGAGAGTGACGTAGCAGGCAAGGCTCCCCAAGTAGGCGTTGACAGACGCAGCTCATTAGCATTTAAAGGTGCAGGCACAGAAACAGAGTGCTCTGAATACAGCTCAGCAGAGCGACTTTTAGACAGCTGGAGTTCAGGACCACGGATGTGTTTGGGGTAATACATATCGAATACAGATTTGTTGGACCTCTGACAGCTGTGTGAAATTGATGAAAAACAGTATAATATGGGACCTTTAAATGATCTCCTCCTACAAACCTAACAGCAGTGACTTCCACTGCATGAAAAGTGGGATTTTCGGCCCCGTAAACGCCCGGAAATCTCCCTAATTTTCGGCAGTTAACGACAATTTACAGGCTGTGAACGTGGCGTTTGTCTGTGCCGAAAATTGTCGGAAACGAACCATGACGTCAGTGTAGCTCCCGGAGGTGCGAACGGCTCCAATTTGCATATGAATAGCAGCGAAACCACGCCTGGCCAGAGAACGTGTGGGCTGGCTTGAATATCCTCACTCAGTATTGGATGAAACCACTACTCATAAACAAGCAAAATCACTCGTGATTGGTCACCCTGGGTCATTATAAATGTAAACCCCGGTGGGAATATATATATATAGTTTATATATTTATATGATTTATTCATTCATTTATATTTATGGTATCATCAAGGACATGAATGAATTTACTGAGGAAGGGAACATTTGCCAGGAAGGAGTTGTTTAGTCAAAGAAAGAGTTTTATTAGCACAAACACACAGCATGTACAAAGCATAATCTGCCCACACAACAAACGGGAAGCTCACAAGAGGCCCAGAATCCTACAGCACCGCGAAGTGTCTGTTTCTGCAGACGTCTGTGGTGCGCTGCTACTTCGGAATCGCCTCTCATGTGACTGCAGTGTGGCACAGAGCTCGGTGAGCTCCCGGCTGCGAAAGGACGGAGGTCGCACAATTCATCCAGACACCCGCCATCTTGTGCCGTCTTCCTACTCAGACATCAGGTCCATGGTGGCGCACTTCCAAAGGTCCACCTCATCCTCAGCTAGCACTCTGTCTCGCTTCCAGTAGCTGTAAAAACAATCAATAAAGACGATCAGTACTGCGCATGGATACAACACATTATTTGATAGAATAATAATCACATTGACCAAAGACGGATCTAATCTAATAAATCTTACCCTCTTCGTCCTCGATCGACTCCGAGCTGAACTCCTCACAGCCCCCGCCTGCGATGCAAGATCTGGTTGTTTGTTGTCCTGCGTACTGTCTCGTAATGTCTTACAGGCAGCTGGAAAACAATTAAAAAGACTGGTATGAATAAAGAAACATAAGTCACAGTAAAATTAAACGAGGGAGAAAACAGTAACAGTTACTTACACAATGGCGTCATTATCGGCATCGTGTAAATCTGGACTTGCATACGTGGCTCCGAGCTAACAGGAGGTCGCGGCCTTGTTATGAGGCGAGGTTAGTCTGTGAAAACAAAATGCTCGCAGCGATAAACCTCCGTGTCCCTCTGCGGCAGCGAAGCTCCGTCCGTCGCCGACATTCATCGTGGCAACCCGGCAAAGCGTCTCCCGTCCGCGCAGGCCTCCTCTCGACAATGGCCGGGCCGCTAGCCTAGCTCTTGCTAGCTAGCTTAGCTCCTGCTTAGCCGAACTTGCTTCGTGTCCATTAAAACACAAACACTTCGATTGCGATGGAGAGTCCGACTCACACACTCACAGCACGTCGTCCGACAACAGTTCACAGTCTGTTAGTGATAAAACACGACACACACTGTCCACTGTCAGCTGCTCGACGCCATTAACTCTCCGCTCCTTCTTCCTCGTCACTCACGCTCCGGTCAACCCGGAAGTGTAAAAACTCTTACAGGTCATGAACTCTCACATGCAATAAGAATTACTTTTCAACTGCTTTTAAAACATTCACAACCCATGAAATTATAGAAATACTTTTTTTTTTTACATTTTAATATCTTGGTTATCTCAAAATATTTCATGCAAATTTTAACTTCTTAACAACTGGCGTTTTGTCTTTAACTTGTTCCCAGGAGAGAGAGAGAGAGAGAGAGAGAGAGAAAAGAATAAATAATCTTTTTTACATAACATTGGCCATTGCTAATGACATACACAGTAATTAATCTAGCATACTTTCATTAAATAAATCCATTCAAGCTCAAATATAAGGGTTTATAATTAGGCTATACTGAGCCTGATCTATTTATACCAGTGATTTTCTTAAATGAAGTTAACACCTCTTAGAAAAAGGTCACCTGGGGTAAAACTCCCCCTGCAACCCTGATTTGCATTTGTATAGTTCACAGCATTTTCATTTACATGTTAAAGCCTCCCCTAGAATCAGGGGGAGGGGGGTCATGGGGGGACAACTGCCAAGCAAGGCCCACGTCAATTTCCGACAATTTACGTCAGTTTTCAGTGTTGCCTGCAAATTGCCGCGTGCAGCCGCAAACCTGAAATTCCACGTCAATCTACAGTGCCGCGTACTGACGAAAATCCCACTTTTCATGCAGTGTTCACAGTTACTCAGTATCATCCTCTGACCCTGAAGATGAAAAGTTATGGAAATCTTTATCCTACATCATACCTGCTGGCTGCAGTGGAGCGGTCAATTCAAATCCTTCGCCGTAAAGCATCAAGTCCTTATAACTTCTTCATACCATTTCCTATCTCGGCCAAATCTCTCAGGCAAGCAGAAGGAGTCTCCCTGAAAAGATCTGTGTTGCCATGGGGCGTGGTTGTGACCTGCGGGCTCTGTAGCGCCCCCTATTGTGATGCCCCGCCTCCTACTTGCACATACACTGACGAAATTTGGCACGCACATTCATCATGACCTGACGCACAACAAACCCATTTGGATCCATACTCTCAGTCCAGCAGGAAATCAGCCATTTTGATGTGTGGCGGCATTTTTGACAAATTCATGCCTACTTTGAAAACTATCTTGTGCTAGAGCTTAAACACTACAGTTTTCACATTCACTCAGTATCATCTATGGAAATCATTCAGCTGTGTCAAATCTGGTGGGTGTGACGGCGGATGCCATTTTTTTCCTTTGCTGTCAAGCATCATGTCCTTATAACTTCCACATACAATGCCCCATCTCCACAAAATTCCTCATAAATGTCTTGCCCTGAATACATCTACACATTCATTTAAAGTCGGCCATTTTGAATTTGGCTGCCATTATGAAATATTGCTGTACATCATGCTTTCACTTCTTTCTCCTACAGATTGGACAGCACAAACTTCACAGTCAGTCAGTATACTCCTCGGACCATGCCAAACACATGCTAGGAAAATCTTTGTCCTACGTCATACCTTCTGGCCGTGGCAAGCCCGCCATAAAAATCCTTCGTCATGAAGCATCGAGTCCTAATAACTTCTTCATACAATTTCCTATCTCTGCCAAATCTCTCAGAAATCTAGAGGGAGTCGCCATGAATAGATCTGTGCATCAATACTGTGTCATATCCATAGCGCCACCCACTGGACACAGGAAGTCTGACAAACATCATCCGATTGACATGACATTCACTGCTTGTTTTCTCCCCGTCATGACATGCTTGTAACAGGTGAGTGCGCAGTCCGACAACACCGCAGTCGGATAACGCCGCAGCCTGATGCGCGCAGACTGCGAGGGCCAGTTCATCACTGCAGTTTTAATTTTCAACTTGAACTTCTACCTGTGAAGTTCAACTACAACCAATGCAAACCAGCAAACTGAGTTCTATTGCCTTACATTCAGCATGGGCATGCAATTTTTACTCACCTGCATATGATTATTTGTGACCATGCCCAAATGTGACAATGCCATTGGTGCATCGGTTGAAAAGAGAACAAAGATTTAGACTTAAGTGGTCTACACAGCAATAGTAAGGACACAGATAGCCTCCTTAAGTAAATCCATGTTTCCATTAATTATGAATAAATCATTTGCTCCCTGATGCCAACAGATGTTCTCAGGGGTAAAAGAGGTGAAACTTCAGGAGCTTGGTTATAGTTTCTGAGACTCTGTTTGGTAGAGAGATGACAGCGAGAGTCATCGTGGCCTTTTCTGTCCCAAGCAGCGCTGGAAGACAGCTTCATTTTATCTATCCCCTTAATGTGTGATGCAGATTAGCAGATGTTAACGTGCTAAATTAAAACATAGAAGAGTTTTCCATGTGAATTAGATATGCTTTTTTTTTAAACTTTCACCACAGCTCATGTTGCTGACAAGGTGCAGCCTTTTATTTCCTCTGAGGGCTAGTTGTGATTACAGGATTTTTCCTCCTTTCCCCTGAGGCATATTAACATGTTATTTGGAATACTGTGTCATCACAGGGCTCTCTGTGTTGTCATAGTCGTGTGAACACATTACAAGATCTGCCTGTGATAGAAATCTTGTATTTACACCCCAGGTCCCCCCTGTGTACTAAACCTAATTTGACTTTGGAGCACAATACTTCATACATTTGCATATAGACTAACTGAGGACATATACATATATATATATATATATATATATATATATATATATATATATATATATATACTTTTAATACTTTTTTAAGAAAACAAGTACTTATACTGTATGGTATATGCTTTAAGTTCATACTATTCAAATGAGGATGTTTTTTTTTAACCCCATGCAGTGATTTATTACAATTTTTCTCAGGTAGGGTGAACAGAGTAGTTAAGAAAAGATGTCATTGTTTTCCCTGCTAATCCCTGCAATCTTACTGACCCCTGACCCCGTCTCTTCCTCATACTGATCCTAAACTGCTCCTACCATACTGTAGAATTGCATAGTGTTCACTTCTGTGGTCACGCACAGATGAAGGATGCATTGGCAGCCATCATGTGTACTTGACAAGATGTTTTAGGCAAGTATATCTCTGGCCTAAACGTGGCTGTTTTAGACAATGGTCTTGGTTCACCAGCTGCACCATGGTGCATCTCAGAAGCATCCAAGAAGCAGCTGCCCTCATTGGCCTTTTATGGCTTTATTTGATAGGTCAGATGAAGAGGTGACAGGAAACAGGATGAGAGAGAGGGGGAGTGACACGCAGCAAAGGGACCCTAGCCGGGAGTCGAACTCGGGTCTGCTGCAAGAAGCCTCTGTACATGGGATGCCCGCTCTACCAACTGAGCCAAGCGGCGCCCCGCATTCAGTGTATTTTTGACTGACGTAGACATAAATCTACACATGAAATAAAACATAAATATATCTACTGAATTTTACCAAGGGGACGCTACAGCTCAAAAAGAGTTAACTCACTTTCAGGTTCTCGGGTTGTGTGGACTTAATACAGCCTAAATAAAATGTTTTTAAAACAGGCAAACTGAGAAATGTCTTATTTGGTGTTAAATTCTAGTAAATTGTGGCTGCAATAGCTGATTTTCTTTGTAAAACATCAAAATACATTCAATTGCCAACTTTCCCCAATTTTCTTTCTCCACCTTAGTGTTTTCACAGTGCTGTTGTCGTGAGGACAGTGAAGTTTCAGCCTCCATCAGTTTTTCCCTCGCACACAGACCAACCGTACATAGGGGTGTGTATGTGTGTGTGTGTAGTGTGTGATTTTTGCCTCTAATCAGTCTCTTCACTGCTCTGGCACTGAGAGTGAGATGTGAGGTGTTTAATTCCATCCGACAGGATTACATGCACACACACACAGCAGAGGAGCAGCTCACTCGGTGGGCTGACTGATAGGTGGGATTTCATCACTGACAAAACACTTCTCTCATCAAACTGGAAACACCAAACTCCAGTTGCTCTCATCATGACAGGCGAGGCCGCTTTGATCTCAGCTCCTTTTTTAAACGACAGTTTTTATCCATTACCTGAGCTCAGTAAAGACACTCTTTGTCATTCTGTGGAGCTACCTGTCTAGACTTTACCGAATAATGATGCCTTTCAGGCAGGATTGTTTCAGAAGAGCTACACTCATTCTTTTTTTTAAAATCCCACAACAGAACTGGATTTGCTCACTCGGACCAAAGACAGCTGCATTTTCTATGGCTTCTGACCTGTGCTTTGTTTATATTGATGCAAGTAAATAGAGCTGCACAATTAATTGAAATATTATTGAAATTGAGGCGCAATATCCAAATTGCAGAAGCTGCTTTTTTAATATAGGTAACATGTGTGACAGACAGCATTATGATGACCTACTGTAGTGCTGCAGAGATGTCCTGGCCCCAAATCTTGATCTTCAGATGTAAGAGAACGTGGTTGATTGATACAGGCCCCAACAAATATCATATTATCATGATTTAATAGTTTATGATACATTTTTATTTTTCAGAGAAAATAAAAATTGTAATGCTAAAATTATCATTCCTAGTAGTTGTGAATCATACAACAGTAATAACAATAGCAATATTCCTTACAGCAGTATTCTCAGAAAAGCCCACACTTTCAGAGGAAGGGATGAGGAGCACACTCTAACTCTAGAGACCACTAGCATGGCTTCATGCTTGCCATTCTCTTAAGCAGCTCTGTTGTATCATCAGGCGACATCTGAGGAAGAGACACAAAATAACACACACACACACACGCGCGTGCGCACACACACACACATACACTGTCCCACCTCCCAAGCCCTTTCCTTGCCACCTCGACCCCTCATCTCCCTCCATAATTAGATTGAGCTGCTCCCAAGAGAAATACATTTGCCAGAGAGAATTTTTTTTTTTTTTTATCTGTCGTTCCGAGGAGTGGCTCCAGTGACTCCAGTCATTTATTAGCTGGATTCACCTCACCACTCCCACACCTTATCACAAATTGCTGGGAGCAGGTTAACACTAAGTGTCTAATTGACAGAGTATTTATGCATTTCCACCAGTCAGTCTGGCTGTGAGGGGCTGTAGACTTGTCCAAAAGCCGTGTCGTGGCAAATGCATGTTTGTTTTTTAGTGCTACAGCCCCCCTCCCCCAACACACACACACACAAACACACACACACACACACACACACAATTTTGAAGTCCCTTAGGAATACATTTTCATTTCTATGAGATGCTGAATCTGAAGGATTAAATTGATTTTTCCTATTAAGGCCGGAAGCCCCACAAAGTCAGTGGGGTTATTACTTGCTTGGGCCAGAAAGGCATCCAAAATCTTTACAGAGCTGAATGTATTTCCTTTAAGATTTCAGCTGAATTAGTGGTGCCTGTTTGTGGGGTGGCAACCACCACTAATTTATGTGCAATGATCTCTTAGTAATTACTGTGATTTTATAGGACAGGCAAACTATTTCCATGGATGGATCTTTCTGAGAATTTACATATTGTTTTCAGCATTTTATTCAGATTCACACCAGGACTTGGTCAGCACTGATTGCGGTGTGTCAGGGCACAGTGTCCTGCTGGAGGGGCCACTGCCATCGGGTAGTGTTGTTGTGATGAGGGGTTGTGTTTGGTCCATAACAGTGTTTGGATGGGTGGTGCGTGTCAACTGGCATTCACAAGAATGCCAGCACCCAAGGTTTCCCTGCAGATCATCGCATTGTGATGAAATGATGTTATTTACGTCACCTGTCAGTGGTTTTAATGTTGTGGCTGATTGTTGTATATTGGACTGATAGATTGGTTAATCAATATTGGGAATTATATATTATTGGATATCTGCTAGATATCAATGATAATATGAAACCAAATTGCTTTCATTGACAAGTACAGCATTTCCAAACTCCATCACATTAGGTTGCTGTCTGCATCTCAACACTAGGTTTGTACCAACAAACACAGAGACTAGATGTAGACAGACGTAAATGAGTTTCAATACAACACATATTATTAGTGATTAAATCATCCATCTTTGATCTTAGCCCTTTTTTATAGTCAGGTGTGAATAAAATACTTATTGTGCATCCTTATGCTCCAGAACCTTTCAGCAACAATTATTTAATAATAAAACATAGATATTTATTTTAAATAAAACATTCACAGCCGAGACATCTTTTTTATGTCTTACCTGCTCAAACAACAGGGAATATTTTAGAATTGAAAATCAAGTGTTGGACCTCTGGACTGTGCTAGTCTTTGTATTAGGTGACCCAGCGGTGATGAGAGAAGAGTTAAGCGTAGAAGCTGAAGAGGTAAACCAGTAAGGTGTGAAGTTACTGCCTGAGCAGTCTGCTGCTTTGCACAGGCCCTGGCTGGATTCATGCGTAGAAGTCAATTTGTGTTTGTGTATCTCAGAGATATGCACTGGAGACATGTTGCATTCACACTCTGGTGGTAAAGCGTGTTTCTGCTCACATCCAAAAGGTGATTAGGTTGGTGCGCTCGTTCAGGCACCTCACTTGCATTTATACCTTGAATTAATACATTTTTTATTTTTCACAGCCTGACTGCAATCTGATTACCCAAGACGCATATAATTGCCAGGTGTTAAGAGGGTCAAAAACACACATTTTTGAACAGATGCATACACACAAACATAGTGTAAACCCACAGCCACCAGCCTGCCTGTCAGCCATCTTCGCATGGTGTTTGCTTTAAAAGCCTTGTTGCCAGCAGATAGTTTTCCAGCCAGGGAGCAGCAGCTTTGTCATTAGCCAGTAGTGGGTAACGGGGTCCATATCCAGAGCTGGATCCAACCCTCTACAGTGGGGGATGGGGCTGGGGGGAAGAGGAAGGCCCCAGAGGAGGCGTTAATCGAATTTCTCGCTGTCCAGCACTCAAGCGCATCCTCACTGTGTGAGATTATGCCCTGCAAACTCTCATTGCCTGCCAAAAACTCTGTTTATCGGCTCACCGAGGCAATTTCAAATGCACCTTCAAAATCCCCAGCACCGGTGGCAGCAGCAGTGACACTGTAGCATGCTGCATCTTATCCATTGAGGTGTCTTAATCTTGTCAGGGGGTGTGCACCCATCAGTCAGATCTCAATTTTTCCACCACCTTCCTTCACATTCATATACAGTATGTCATAGATGGGTGAGGTGGAGTCAAGGGCGTAAGAGAGGGGAGGGATGTGAGAAAAAAGGTGGGTGAAACAAGGAGATTGGAAGAAAGAAAAAAACAAGTGGGATCAAGAAAAGTGAGACAGCGCTAGAGGGTCGATCAGGCATCAAACCTGTTGATCTGCCAAATCCAATAGTGGGGCTGTGAGAGGGAGAAACAAATACAGCGTGCTGGATCAACTCTTTTTATTAAGTATTGGATATTTGGTAGTCAATGTGGTCCCAGTGTCTGTGTCTGCAACTACAGTACTTTTACCTCCAAACCTTAATCACTCCAGTACTACAGTGTATTTATTTACTGTAAACTTGTTATGTTGTCACATTAGACCATTCACTCAGTGCGTTTACATGACACTCAAGAAAACCGAATTACTGCGTTAGTCTGACTATGATGGGATTTCTAAGATGCATGTATACACCTTAGTCTGAATAAATCGGACCGGATCGGATTTCTCATAGTCGAATTAAAGCACCCAGATTATTCGATTGATAGTCGCATTACTCCTGCATGTATACATTCCAGCGGATCGGATTGGATTTTGTGTTCTGCGCAGGCGCGAGATTTTTTCCCCGGGGCCGCGAGCCGGAAGTAGACGGATGGCGGCGGCGGCGTCTTTCCTCCAAAATCACCGCAAGAAAGAGCGCCATTGTGCATCTAGTTTGTGTAATTATCATGTACACCATATACGAAGTGTACAAAGATGTAGCTTCGTCTCGCTGGTGACGTAAAGAGGTCAGCCGGAGCTGGCTCTGTTACCACTAGTTGAAATGGGTACAGCGCCACCTAGCGTACCGGGTATGACATGCTCTGGCCAATAATCCGATTTTCTCACTGGCATGTATACTCGGATAATTGCAGTTGTCTGATTGAGTAGCATAGTCAAACTATGGCTGTAATCTGACTAAGCTGTGCATGTAAACGCACTGACTGTTTAACACTTTAAGTTCTTTTGAACAGAAACTCTCTGTCCTGCTGTGTTTACCTAAGCTGTAAGCTATAAGCTCCGTCAGCTGTTAGCTTCATTAGCTGTTAGCCCTTATGATGTAGGGCTCAAAACAAACGGCAACAACATGTCGAACAGACAATCTCGAATACTAAATGTATCTGACTACTTCTGACTACGCTGATTACAGCAGAATGTGCCTTCTCCTGCTGTTACCACATTTATCTCCCTCTACAGCACTGTGTGATTGCTGGTCACAATCTAGCTTCTCAGAGCAAGACATAGCAGTATGAGAATCGCTCAACAGTACCCATTAATGTTTTCCCTTAGTCACAAACCGCTTGCTGGCAGGACTTTGCAAATATGTTGCACTGTTTATACCAGAGGGCACTGAATACTACTGATAATGGGAGGAGGAGAGTAAGTTAGCAGCGGGGGACTAGCAAAGCCCTGCACACCGCAGTGTGGCATTTTAGCAGTGCATAGAGAAACTGTCGTGTGTATTTTTCTGATTGGCTCTTCGGATCTGATCTCAAACTATTTACAACATACACTGGCAGATAATGGTCAGTGTCCGGGCAATCAGACCACCCCTAGTTTAGATCTATTATTTTAGCCGTTAAATTGGAAGAAAAAAATCATTTCTAAGTTTCTTTCTTATCCACTGCCAATTGGGAATGCCCATGAGGGGGTGTACTTGATCTGCAACAGTGTTTGGATGGGTAGTGTGTGTCATTGGCGTCTACCAGGACTCAGGGATACTCAGAAAATCATGGCTTTGTAACAAGATGATCAATTTACTCACATCACCTGTCAGTGGTTCTAATGTTGTGGCTTTATACTTTATTAAAAACTGAGATAGGCATACAGTTTCCTCCAGTTTCCAGTCTTTCTGCAAATTCTGATTGAAAATGGCACTATACTGGAAACGCGATAGAGCCCACAAAGCATTGGTGTGTTGCTTAAGTTAGAGTAATGCAATGAAATACCAAAGACTACTTAGGATCTTTCTATAATGAAGTTTGAGTGATAAAAACATGACAGAGGAGGCTTATCAAAGCACATCAGTTCATTTTGACAGCTCTGGAAAAAAATAACAATGTCCAACTTTTGTCACAATGGTTGTGAGGTAAACAGTCAAATTTCACCCATGTTAATGTTAATCTATAGGACTAAGTCAATGTACAGTGCGGGCACAAAGATGAGTCAGTTGTCGCCACATAACACTGCACACTGTACATTTAGAGCTCCTCAGTGCCAACACTGAAATGCATTAGGGGTACCATGGTTTGAGCTAATGTTGGTCAACCTTCATGATTCCCAAACTGTTTCCAACACTTTTTATACATTTACAAACTAATTATATAATCCACAGGTTCATGAGAATTTAGGGTCAATTAAAAAGAGGTCACAAGTCTAAAGAGAAAAGATTGAGAAATGTCATCTTTCAGCTGCTTGAAAACAAATTATGCTAATTTTCAGGTTCCTACTTTTATTTGTTGGTCCTAGTAGAATAGATTTACATACTTCAATTTTCAAAAAACACATTTATTTTCCATGGTACCTTGCTGCAACTTCCCTTTTCACGCTGTGTCTTGAACACTCTGTTTTAGTTACAGATTGAGACATCTCGCCTCTGAACAATCGTAGATGGGACTTGCACATGCACATTACTTAACAGGCAAGATGTTGCCAATCAGAGGCAGAGTAGAGCGGGTCATGCTGAACAAGGTAGTGTGGTCTAAAATGGTGCTGCAGTAGCAACTGTATGTCTGCAGACTAACTGGAGTATATATATGTTATAATGAATACATAAAAAAATATCTTTATATAATGCCTGTTACATAGTGATGCACAGAGGTTACAAAAGTAAAGGCTCCACTCCGACCAGGCGTTTCTAGCAGTGCAGGAGTAGTGTTTCCTGTGTTTTTCCCTTTAGTGTGGACTTTGGGCTTTTTTTCTTTGCAGATCGTTTGCATGCACAAAAATGCTTCATAGCACTATAAATTAAAGGCAAAAACCATCCACTTGGTTGAGCTATACAGAACTGTTTTGCATTATCACAGAAAAAATAAGAATCTTTAGTTTCTCATGTAAGCAGTAGAAATACATATATGGGAAGAATAGGAGATCGGAAAATCCAGGGATGTGTATATGTTGGGAAAACACTGTACAGAGCCCAATGTTGAGACTAGAAGCAGTGATTCACTAATGTCGGGCTGTTAATGAAGGGGTTTGTGCACCTCTATAAGCTCAAAGGCATATTGGTAGTGGAGGCGTATTGAATCAACGCTGACCCGCAAGGTTAACTCTTTGGCGAGGCAGAGGAGAACAGCGTGCCCAGAGGCTATCGATTCACAATCACTCATCTGTTTGGCCTTCCTTATCTTCCACTCTGACACCAGCTCAAGTATGCATTTGATTTTACTTTCCCTCTCTTTGTCACTCACTTTCTCTTTTTTCCTCTCGTGTTCTCAGCCCTAGGCACTGTTCTACTCAGCATCGCCTTTTTTTTTAGGGATTTGATAACCTCTCAATTTGGACATTCAGATAAGGCATTTCTGTTCTTCAGCACATTTCATCATAATGACTCTCTATAATGCTGCACGGCATCTGACATTCTATTCGTCCATCCTGACAATTCTTTTTGTTCAGCTGGGAAAAACTAAGCTGCTTAACTTCATATTCATTCCTACCCTTCAATTGAATGGGTGATAATTGCCGGGTGGAAGGTGTCTTGGCTTGATGCAATAGGTGTTAATCCGTTCACCATCCCAGATGACGCAAGGACAAAGTAATGTGTGTGGGGTTTGATCTACAGCTCTTTGTTCAATACTTCAATGCCCGCCACACACACACACACACACACACACACACACAAGAAGGGGCTGATGTCTTTGCCCCTTTCCTTTCTTTTAATGTTCAGTTGCTAAGTTTCAGTTGGTCAGTTGACTCTGCAGTAGACACGTTTTACACCTCATCGTGCGGCGGCTTTGATCTAAACGTAAGACGGGGGTGAATACGCTAAATTCCGCCACGCAAAGTGATGACGCGATGAAAAACTGCTCAGTGGTGTTTTGAAGCTGACTTCCTGGTTATGAAAGTACCTGGATCACCGGCCTAGCTGTCCAACCTCTGGTTTAGCGCCCGCCTAAGATGAATGGGGATAAAATACGCTCAAAGAATTTATACACCGTTTTACAGATGCTTCTTTCACAAAAGGTGTATTATTGTTTTCTCTTCTGATACAACCGTTTCCGGCGCATTGGTGACATGCTGCAGTGTTGTGCTGCAGTGACATACAACATAATTCTTCAGGTAAAAATGACAGGCGGGCTGCCTTGTCTTTCTTCTGGAGCTTTTCCTTTCAGTCTGGAGAGAAAGGGGGATAACCTGTGTCAACAGGATCAATCTGTCAAGGTGGAACGCTGAGCCAAGCTGAATACCATGTCTTCATTCGTAGACTGAAACAACCCAATCTTACGTGGAAATCTATAATAGCTACATTGGAGGACAAGCTACCCAGTATATACAGTCCTTACTGTCGAGTAAAATGATATCTAAACATTTCTCAACACTAAAAACCCGAAGTGTTCTTGATCAATCGACAATACGACACACACACACAAGCACGTAATCACCATTGGATGACATATCTCACAGGTGGGTGGACTTTTCCATTCAACTCCTGTTCTAGCTAAAACATCATAAATAAACCAAGACCTTTACCTTTTCTTAATACAGATCTTCTACATGCACTATAATTACTGCGGGAACTGTAGTTTTTGTAGATATTAAGCTATAGAGAATCTTCAGCTTCCTGCGGCTTTAATGAGCTGAGCTCATCGTTAAGATGTGTGGCTCATAGCCTGATTCTATTGGTTGATTGTCAACGCAGAAACATGACTGATAGGAGGATGCTACTCCAAAAAATCTGAATGTTTATAGTGTTTTGTTAAAAAAAGTTTCTGATACACTAAAATATGTGAAGTTACTAAGAATGAATTAGCGATGAATCAGGGATGACCCAATAAAGGTAGTGTATAATACAAGGACTATATGGTTTATATTAAACTTGATATGATACTGTGTCGATGCAGAGACGGAGGATGACTATGTTGATTGTTGATTGTCTGGCCTCAGCAGAACAACAAAATTACTTTGAGACATTGCTCCAGTTAGACTAATGTGTTGCTCTCACATTAGTCTAACGTTACTTATGTAGGAGGGATGTCTGAGGCTCAGGGGTAGAGCAAGCGTCTTGTTAATGGAAGGTCACTGGTTCGATTCCCCTGGTCTGCATGTTGAAGTGTCCTTGGGCAAGATACTGAACCCCAATGTGCTCCTGATGGGCACCTTGCATGGCAGCCATCACCATCAGTGTATGAATGTATGTATGAATTACTGTAAGTCACCTTGAACAAAAGTGTCATCATGTCAGCCATTTTCATCTGAAGCTAACGTCTGCAGCCATAAATCTTTTGAGGAGATGGTGTTCTGAAACAGTATACATGGTGTTTGGGAACCTAATGTTTCAGGATTTATACTAAACAGACAAAACAGTCAATGGAATCAATTTGTCAATTAATCACACAAATGTCTACAGTCTACAGACAGCATATAATTCTCAGTAAATCTACAAGCAAATGCACACGGTTGGACTTGCCCACACCGCTCTGTTGAACAAGTGATACAGGCAGTAACTTATGTAGTGTGCACCAGGTCAAATGTTTTTCGCCAATCTCTACTTTCTGTACATGATGCTCCACTGAGTGCCGCTGAAATGGCTCCTAGCTTCAGCTGCAACCTACATGTAAATGACAGCCTGATTGAGGTTAGTGGGGCCCTGCTGAACTTAAAGCAAAGGCACCTGTCCTGCCCATAAGTATTCAGAGCAGGGAACTGTGGGTGATCTTTAGTAATGTTCCAGCTGATTGGTGTAGGATGGCAGGGGTGATTTGTCGCATCACCTTAACCCGAAAAAAAGGAGAGGAAAAAAGCGGTGAGCCCATCTTATGCATTAACCAAGGATGAGGTGAGAGAACGATGAGACTTACTCTTCTTTATCTCTTTCCTTCTCTTTTCTAAGTAGGCTTGAAGGTCACCGCGTATGAAACAATCCATAACAGATGTCGCTGTATAGAATCTGAGAGGAGACAAAAGGCATCTGCTGCTCTGTCGTGCTCTCTCTGAAACGGCCCTTTTCTCTTAATAACTCACCATCCTCTCATGTGACATTTCAATATTCACAGATACATGCTCGTCCTGCAGGCTTTTTATTGTCCAACTACATTCCGTGCAAAATGTCAATGCATTTGGCGAACTGACATGTTGTCAGGGCTGCACCCTCACGCTCATGTGGCCCACAGCACTGTGTTGCCCTCTTTTTTGATACACTGTTTTGACATTGTTTGCAGAAAGGTTTTTAGGTGGTGACAAACAAGATGATCACACACTGAACCACCTGCCATGGAGTCACTTGCATGGTGTCAAAATGGTGCCTGATTTATATTTGCTAGCTTGTGTTAGTTTTAAAAAGCTTTGGTGAGGATAGTCTCCATTTCAGTGTAAACATATTCTCTTCACATGTTAAAAAATGTATTAGAAAACCCATTCACACATTTTTGCCACACCCCCAACCCTGAGATTACCCTTTGATAACCAACACTGAAACCTCCCTTACAGCTCTAACTGTCTACACTAGATGATTTCAGCCATGTTATTGCCTAGATATTCATCTGTATCCAAAGAACTGTAGCAGCATAGCTTGCGATTCACTCGTGACTTTTTACAAATATAAGAATATAGGGCCAAATGTAGTTCATTAGTTCATAGACAGACAGAGTCACCTAATAATGTGGGTTTAAATACAATGGTCTCAAATACAGTTAAGATAATGTGAACTACATAGAACACTTATGATTAAAAACATTACTCACGATGGCAGTGGAAGATCTCTAGTGCACACGACCATAGCCAGGATGTTGTTTATTTTGTTTCCTCATGTGATAGCTTAATTTTGTTTGAAATATGTAAACAGTAGGACTTTTTTTATGCCCAGTGAACTTATGTGAAATGTGATTCCCCTCAGATAGATACAACTCCTACATTTCTAGGCAAAATATTGCAAAAATGACCTCAGTGTCCTCAGCAGTAGTTGGCATTTAAACTGAAGCCCAATGGCAAATGTGCATTATGTTTTGAGGGTTGGGGCAGGGGGGCAGTGGGTTTCCGGACCCATGCACAGAAATCAACACAGTCTCACTAGCATCTTGCATCGACTGTCTGGTGTCTACTGTACTCTGCAGAATTGGACAGGTGTCTCTACTTCAGAAAAGATCTCCCAATGGAGCAATTTAGGGACATAAAAGGAGCATGAGCTAATGCACACTGGGCTGCATTCAAGAAAGTGACAATATGGCGGATATTACACAAAGCCTGGGTTTTTTTATACGAGTGAATGTGCCCTATTAGGAGTAGCGGTTGTGTTTTTTTCCGAGCTCCTGTGGTTAAGTGGCTGCTTTAATTAGGCAAACATTATTGTGCAGTCATTCAGTAGACACTGTTAAGTCAAACAACTCAGTTAAGCCTTGTACTCAGTACAAATGTGGCTTAATTGGGAGTTAAAAGTCTAACTGCCGGGTTTTCAAATCTAATCAGTATGCCTTTGAAAGGGCAATGTGCTCGGAGCAGCCTATGCTCGTGTTTGCAATGTCTCTGCTTGACACCCGCTTGATCTACGAGGCTGTTTTGGTTTGTTTTGGCTCGGTTGTTGCACTGCAGTTGATTGTATAGTAAAGGAAGTATTACATTTAGGCCTGTCATGGCTGATTTTCTTCCCCCACTGAGTAAAGAGTGATGATGGCAAAATTAAACAGAATTGAATTGATAAAAATGTGGTTAATAAAGAGCACAACAGTAAGGAGACAGCCATAACAGCATCTATACACGTCTAAGCAAAATCTTTGATCGTTATAAGCGTTCAGCATCTATTAGACCATGTGAAGGACACACATTGGATAGTGCAAGGAAAAAAAATGTCAAACTTTCAAACATTTTAAAGAAGCTGCCCTCTATTTTTCGACCTTAAGATACTCTTAAGGAGGAAAGAGGTAACAGCTTTAACACTGCAAATGATTGAATATAAGGAAAGCATCTGAAATTATTCACTGAATGAATGTGAGTAATTACTCAGGAATACGGCATGTGTCTTTGCTTTTTTCATGTGCCTAATACTAAATCAGCCTTAATAACCAGAACGCATGGTTATCATTACAAAGTGATAACATGACAAGGTTTCAATTGCAAGAATATATTTGAATTTATATTTGTGCATGAACTTATCAATTCATTGAAACAGTCACTATCTCTTCACTCACATGCTGAAGTTTTGTAGTCCACAAAACATTTCTGGAGCGTCACACAAAACAGCGTCTCAGCATTCTGCTAAACAACTGAAGTAGATGGAGACTTGATATAGAACATGAAAATAAAAAAAACTACGTAAAATGGCTTATTACAGTTCCTGTAACAAAGTCCCCAGAAGCCCCAGCATCGCAGACTGATTTAAGACTATTTAAGCGCCTTTTTTAAGAAAAAATATTCACTCTGGCTGACTTTCCATCACCACGAGTGTGAGTCGATAATAAAATTTCATTTTTGGGTGAACTTGTCCTTCAAGGCCCTACAAGACTGACCATGCAGATACCTGACTGTGTCATGTACAGATACACTGATAATGGGAAACAGAACAAACCAAAGAAATATACATGCAGGCAGCAGCAGGCAGTTGGGGGGTTATGGTGGACAGCTTCCACTGGGACAGGACAATAGAGAAGTGCATTAACAGCTTCTGTCTCGTGTCCCAGCAGAGGTGTCAGCTTCGTGGCATTGTGTTTAGCCTCCTGGCAGCGTGACCTTGTCTCACTGAACAGTGGCTATTAATTAGCTAAGCGTGTGTGTGTGTGTGTGTGTGTGTGTGCTGGTGGGTAATAGGTGGGTGGCTGGAGGGGAAGAGGGTGTGAGTGGCATCGGTTCACAGTCTGCCTGGCTGGCTGGCTGTCTATATACGATCAATGAGCTGGAGGAAGGTGAGGAGGAAGGGCGGGAAGAGCGGATGGTGCTTTTGAGGCAAAGCATGTCTGTGAGGGCATTTTGACATTAAAGAGCTCTTTGAGCTATATGTTGTGGCCACGCTTCCTCTTCCTCCTCTCGCCTCCTTACACAGCGTTGCCTCCCAGTGTTTCTGCTTCATAGATGATGATGTGCCTTGTTGGGCTTCATAGCTCCACTGTGTGTGTGTGTGTGTGTGTGTGTGTGTGTGTGTGTGTGTCTGTGTGTGTGCGTGCGTGTGTGTGTGTGTGTGCGTGCTACTGTCTTACTCTGCCCTTGGCCGAGGCTCCAGAAAACATGAAGTCATGCTGAGCGGACTCTGTGAGCGAGTGATTTCTCTCTACTTTGCTCTGATCGACATCTAGCCGGCACAAAAGCCTCTCCGCTGCCCCCTCCCCCCATCTCCCCACCACGGCTGCCTCTTTCAATCCCTCCCAAACCACTCTTGCTCAAAACCAGTCTTTCTTTCATTCCCACCTTCCTTCCATCTACTTCATGGTCTTAATTCAATCTGCATAACCTCAACCCTTTGCCTATCTTACTTTGTTCTTATCTTAAATGAAATCCATTTCTGTAGCTATTTTTTTTTTCTTTCTTTTAATCAGCAAAGCAAAAATAGTCCTGTAAGGGCCCTGACACACCAGGCTGACATTGTGTCCGGAACTACAAAGGTTTTAAAATTGGGTTAGGGTTAGGGTTCTCCTCTTGCTTTTCTGCTTGCACAACTAGTGCCAGTGGTGTTAGCAGCTTTCTATCAGGCATGTTCTTAATTAAAACTTGCTTGATTAGAGTGGTGTGAAAATTGTCTGTAGAAGCCGCTTTATCAGAACTTACTTTGTATATAAGCAGGTCAAGGTCTTCTGGTTTTTGATTATTGTATAAAGAATGCAGAATAAACAAGCGAGTTGGCCATCAGTGATGTGCTCAGGTGAAGCTTTTTAGCTTCACAGGCGATGTGAGCCAACACAACGTTCAGCCTCCATCGCCGTTTGTCTTTCATGTCGGTTTGGTGTATCTGAACCCCAAGTCTTATTGTTCCTCTTTTCCATCCAAAATTTTCATCTACAACACAATTTTGATCAAAAACTCTCGCCAAATAATGTTAATTCAATGAAATAATGAATGATATATTCATGCCCCACAGAATCATGAATATCCTGGTATGATTCCTTCATTGACCTAGCAAGAGATGTATGGAACCTTCTGGTCTACAAAGTGCTGCCATTGTTGAAGTGATTTAAAGCTGAATTCTTTGTAATGGTCAGCACAGGGAAATTCCACTGGTTCCAAAAGGAAGACCGACCCACTTCTCACTTGATTTCATACCTCAGTTAGCACTTTCCCAAGGAGTTTATGGTCTCAATCGCATGTCTCAAGTCTATTTCATTAAAGCATGATGTTCATGCTCTCCACACAATGAACCTTTGTCATTTTAATGACCTTGTGCCACCCTGAGAAAAAAAATCTTCCATATTTTTGTTTCCATAACTACATTTTCAACTTCACTTGAATATTTTAATTCTTTGCTACTCAATATTCTTTACTCCACTATATTGCTCTTGCATATAGTCACTGGTTATGTGTCTATTACAACATTAGGCACAAAACACATGATTAGAATTTAAAATAAGTATTGAGTACAGTTAGTAGCACAGTTAAATTCAGCTCCAGTTCAGTCAGCTCCAACAATAAAATAAGCTTACGTGTTAACATATCAGTAGTAATAGTCCCATTGAGTACACTTACTTTTGATACATTTTACTGGTAATACTAAGGTACTTTCATTGAAGTTCCATTCTGAATACAGGACTTTTACATGCGTGGGGATTCCAGCACCTGGCTAGCAGATGTATTGTATTCAATAAGTTCTGACACATTCTAAATGAAATTCTTCATTTTAGAAATGCAACCATTACATCTGTCCTCTTGATGCTGCTGTCATGTTCACATGCAGCCTATGATGCAGTCCAAATAGACAATGAGAGTAATAGTAACTAGATAGATGTAACTTGTAAAGTGTGAATTATTGCTCTTTTCTGTACACGCAACATCTATTGCATGTCTGTCCGTCCTGGAAGAGGGATCCCTCCTCTGTGGCTCTTCCTGAGGTTGCTTCCATTGGTTTTTTGCCCTGCTAAAAGGTTTTTTTTCCATCAACATGTGAAGTTTTTCCTCACTTGAGTCGAGGGTCTAAGGACAGAGGATGTTGTTCACTGTACAGATTGTAAAGCCCACTGAGGCAATGTGATTGTGATTTTGGGCTATATAAATAAAATTGATTTGATTTTGATTTGAATAGTGTCTACTGTGAATGTACAATTTGAATGTAATCCAGTTTGGTTCTGATTTACAGTGATACCTGAAATTATTTATAACAGTTCGATAATATATCAGATATGCTGCTGTTAAACAACTGTCGGATTAAACGTGTTAAAATGTTAACATTATTGATTAATGTTCTGCAAATTTGTAAACACAAATTAGCAAGAGCAGTCACTGAAAGTCACCCATGTGACTGAATTGCTTTGAATTTGTTTGCACAACACACTCACTGTGCTCTGTACTCTCCCTTTGGTGCAGGCTTTTAATGTTATCGTCATCTGACTTTCAGTGTGATTCTATTTGAGTCATACAGTATGATCATATGTTTTCACAACCTTCGGTTTTTCAACTGATTGATCAAAGTAAACTGTATGGAGTGTTTAGACTTGAGCTTTGTTTCTTGAGACTTGACTTGAGATTCTGGGCTATTCCTTATCTCAAATCTCAATCCATCATCCTCACCCTCACACACGGAAACACACCCATCTCCTCTCAGTTTCCAGTGCCAGGGTGTCTGGTCAGCCACCAGCAGGGCTGCAAGAGGACCATTAGCCCCCACCTGCCCTCCTGCCAGCCTGCTCTTGCATGACAGCTGCTACGATATAGTAGCTCGCTCGTCCAAAGAGCAGCTCCACATTGGGGGTGGAGTTGAGGCTAGCTTTGCATCAGTGTGTGTGCATGTGTTTGGTAGATGTCCTTCAGCACTAAGCACATTGGAGGGAGATGTAAAGAATGCTAATGAAGTGAATCACCAGAGTAAGGACTGACTGGCATACATACACTGTATCAGTTTGTGTGTGTGAGTGGCGAGTGCGCGCTGTGAGTGTGTGTGCGTGTGTGTGTGTGTGTGTGTGTGTGTGCGTGCATGCATGCGTGTGTACATGCGTGCATGTGTGCGTGCTCTCCAATGTATTTGAACACCCTGATGTTCGCTCTCTCTGAAGTCAAGTGAAAAGAGATCAAGTGAGAAGTGGGCGAGCCAAGGTTAAGCACAGGAACACAGTTATGGGCTGTGCATTTTAATTGAGGCTTGAGCAAACACTCTGCACTTCCCCTAAATGGCCCCCTGTGATGGATGACAGGAACCAGTGTTGTCTATTTTTCTTCTCAAGAGGAACTTTTGTGTGAGCGGCAGTGTGTCTGGACACAAAAGGCCAGGCCAGCCAAAGTCCCAGCTCCTTTAAGCTTTATTGACTCCTGGCACTGCACACCAAGGGAGAGTGTTAGAGAGAAAATGAGTTACCTTGGTACACATCTCCAGTGCATCTGCTATGCGCTTTCAGTGTGCCTGTATTTGTGTGGATGTGTGAAAGAATCTGCCCTCCAAAACGCACCACTGTACACCTCTACAGGCAAAGTGACAGAATTTTTTTTTTCTATCCTTTGAAGATCTAAATAAAAAAACTGATTCTGAATTTGTTAGGGAGCAATGTTTAAAAACTAAGCAAGTCATTTGATATTCTATATTTTCAAATTGATGGAAGAGTGCAGCCTGCACATAAACTAGCTAACATTAGTAATGAATTCAAGTGTTCCTATAACAGAGTGTAACGAATTGTGGAATTTCTGGCAAAAAAGAAGTGTATAAATTGTTTTCTTCTTTTGTGTAATGTTAGCAGAATGGAAAAGAACAGAACCTGCAGTTATTCTCTCTCTGGAGCATTAATGCATTGTTACAACATAGTTGCCCCACACCATAGATATTACCTGGATCCACTGAATCAGATATATCATTTTTGGTACTCAACATGTTCGTAATATGAACACAGTAATTTGTCACTGTACAGCAAAAGGGTACTACAGCGGTCTATATAGTAGTTTACACCTCAAATGTATGCTGTGAATTTAAATGGTGGAATATACAATACCTTAAGTCAAAATACTGAGGATCGAGCATAATGGCCTCTTTTAGTTAAATTATTTATTATGATTTCTGATGTACTTAACAGCATAAAAATGGTGTAGCTGTTCAGGTGTAGATCATTGTATTGATTTTATATCCACCGAGGTAGTTTTCAATTTAACAATGTGTCATCTTTTACAAACAAGTCAAATCTACATGTAAATGTAAAATGGAGTTGAGTAAAAAAAAAAAAAAAAACATTGTGTTTGCAAATCATTTTTGTTGTACAACACTGATTTCTCTGTTCTATCAGGAGGTAGCTTAAGGGAATAAGGTATCATCTCTTTCTTTCTCGCTGCCTGTACAAGGGTATCTTCCTCTAATGTGGGTACATCGAGAACACTCCACCGTGCTGTAAACCGCCTGGTGACTGCTGAGTCTGACCTGTGGTTCCTTGATTTCACAGAGAGCTTGTAGTGGGAGCAATAACCCCACACTGCACTGAGAATGCTGCACAGCTCCGCGGGCCTCTGTGGTGGTGTTAGACAAAGAGCATTTTAATATGGCTGATGAAGGAAAACAAAACATAGACCCTTTGTGTAGTTGTGTGTAGATGCTATGGCTGGCACTTCTGTATATTTTTTACTACTGACAGAAAAGTGTCCATAACAGTGAGCATAAAAAGAGTCATGCCCTGAATATTGGCACTGAATGCTTGGTGACAGATCATGTTGTGCGTCTGTATCTTTTGCCAGATGGCAGCAGGGTGAACAGACAGACAACAGACAGGCTGAGGTGGATATGTTGGTTCTAAATGCACCTGGTGAAGGCCCAGGCAGGCTGGGACAATGTCTCTGATGTGCTGGAGAAATAGTTTCTTAAACACTATACTGTGATTGTGATATGTTGAAAATGTCAACAATAATGTTAAGTGGCTGATTCGAACATGCTCTTACTGCACGGCTAAGGATGTTATCAGGCCCAGCATCTTAACAGTACAATTAAACAGAGTCCATCAGGTGTGTTTAGTGTGTATGTATGTCTATGTTAAATGACATTGTTGTTGGACTGAAAAACATGACGACAAAACATTTTTTATACTAAAAAAACATTTCTGCTGTACTAGAAAGACCTGTCTCATGGAAACAGGTACAGTATGGTTCCACTCAAAATGTTATTAATCATTCAAAATCAGTACCTAGCATTTGTTGAACTACTAAACCAGAGCAATAATGCTGCTACAAACTAGCCTAACTATTGATTAAAATGGCATTAGCATATAGTTGACATGGCATTGTAAGGTCTTCTGTATGTGTTCTTGAGGTTTCCCAGTTGACATGGAAATGTATCTTTCTATTTTGTTCTTATCCATGGTGACTCAAAATAGGCTCATCTGAAAAGGGTATGATTAATAATGCACCCCCAGATGTCTTGATATGGAACATTATAATCTTCAACACCACCATATTCATTATTTGATGATATCAAGACACCTTGGCATGTATTGTATATGTATTGTCTTTTTTTCCTTATGGACTAAAAATCTTGTTTTTGCTGCTGTTAACAATGAGAGATGGGCTGTCATTAGTGCGGACACTAAGTAGGATTTTTGCCTACTCTGGAGCTGTAAGGGACAACTGTCTGCTTTGGTTGTTCTTTCATTGTTCTCACTCTATATTTCCATTCGAAGTGATGACTCTCAATGGTCTAATTATAACAAAAGTGCATCCTTATCATATGTTTTTTTCATCTTTTGACAACATAGACCTTACAAATATTTGTTCCTGTCATAACAGCAGCTCTGCGCTTTCTCCAGGTCTCTACTTTTTAGAGTCAAATGTTGGTGAGACTGAAATAGCAATGTAAAAATCAGACTTGTGTGTTTTGCGCTGAGTTATGCGCTTTTCCCTTATCCCCATTTTATCCCCCTTCTCCTCATTCCATTCCCATCTGTCATTCATCTCCTTCCTCATCTCTTTCAGTGTCCGTCAGCTCTGTTATCAGTCAGTCCGTTGTTTCTTATTGCTGTCACTGACTTGAACATTGTTATTCTTGTGGAAGAAGCACACAGGAGGGCCCCCCTCCATGAAATAGATTCAGTCTGAGTCTGTCTGCTCGCCTTAATGGGGCATCAGCTCTGGATAAATAAAGCCTGTTAAATGGTGGGACACGTCTGGATGGCTATAACCAAGATGTGATGGAGATGAAAGAGGGGTTTGATATGGGAGGGGGCTTCTTAGGGTTCAAAAAGGAATAGAAGCAGACGAGGAAGACTGAAGAAAAGTTACGCCATGTGGGTAATAATGACCCTTTTTTTTCAAAAGGTCAACTAAAAATATTTTAATGACCTGCAGTGGTATGTAGCAATGAAAATACTTTCTATATCTTATATCAACAAAAACTATATGGATCATTGTTCACAGAACAGTTGCAGTAGCAGAGAGGCAGGCCAAAAACGTACAGACAGGGTAGTGTCTCGCAATTACTTTTAACTACAAACTGACTGGGGTGGAAGTAGAGAAGGGTAATGAAAGTTGAAGGCAGCTCAGGTCTTGTCTGTTGGCTGCTCAGCTGTAGTGCTGACTGTCAGGGAAGTCAGCTAAAATACTTTTGAACCAGTCACTGGCAAAACCCCCTCTACCTCTGTCCAGTGTGACTGAGTGTTCGGCTGACAGAGCTGTCAGCCCGGCAGGAGGGACACTCTGTGGTTTGCTAGAATTTTATAAGTGAGCTTCTACTTACTCTGACTGTGAAAATCCAATGTATTCATATCACAGATGATGAACAAAGGCCTTTAAGAAGTACTTCACCGCTGGAAAGATGGCCCTTGCATACAATTGGGCTGTCTGTGCAGTAAAATGAGACAAATAATTGTTTTCTTAATCAGTGCTACATGACCAGAAAAAAAAAAAAAAAGTTGGGGTTGTGGTATTCCCTTTTGCTCAAAAGGTAGAAAACCTACCACAACCAGAATGACCTGTGCCACAATGGACCTTAAGATGGGCGGTGCTTGGGTTTGTCTAGGAGTTAATTTTGGAAACACAGCAGCCAGCTACTAACAAGCAGTTGCTCTATCTCCCAAGATCTGTCTATACTCTTATTGTCGATAGATGCATGCTTAAAAAATGCAGAACAACAATCAGTTGATATAATGGCCCTACATGTACCAGCTGACATGTTTTTGCGTATTTTTGCAGTAAGGAAAGTGTTCCCTTTTATCAGCCACTAAGTGGGCAGGGGAGTGCATAAAATAGTTATAATAATTGAAGGTAAGCTTATAAAAGGAAAGACTTCAGTCAGAACCTTAAGTGTTATTGACAATCTATTGAGATCTCATTATAATGCAATGTTCTGCTTGGAAACCTTGGGCTCACGTTCTTTATAGGCTCCACACACCTAAGCACTGTCACATGCTCAGTAAACCCCTTCAGGACAAAGGCACTTCCTAATGGCAGTGGCCCCTTGTTATGACCAGGGCCTAGGGGAAACCCTGGTGCAACAAGAGAATGAGAATCCCCTCTTCCCATCCTCCAAACACCACCAGCAGCGAGCGTTTTTAACATAGTTTATTCAAAACAAACACATTTTTCACAATCATGCATCACTGGCAGTCTGGGACAGCAGAGGAGAGCCCCCAGGAACTGGGCAGAGCCGGCCTTTAAACTCTTGTCTTCAGGCAGGAACCAATCAGCTCCCAGGGACAACCTACAATCACAGACACACCTGCAACCAATCACACAAACATACTCTCACTCACACAGGTGAAACAGGGATATTTAAAACAGACAAACATTTATGACCACTAGGGTCGTAACACTCCCCCCTTAAAACTGAACATTTCTCCTTAAAGAACTATTCAAGATGCAATCGGGTGTTGATCAATCACATGTCTGTTCCCCCCTTAAAACAAATCTTCATAAAAACAGGACCCAGAACCTGGTTAGTAGGTGCCACTCCCACAAACAAAATGGCCACCACCATGAGGAGAGGACACAAAAAGCAAATACACCAACTGTGGTAACAGAGACACACCACACACAGCAAGGTGCCCAACACAACTGTGGAGTGCAACAGCCACCGCACAAAAGGTGTCACTGTGTAGCCCTCCTACACACAAATGTTGCCAGCTTACACCTAAGCTGCAACCACAAGTGACCCAACAAAAGTGACTCCCACCACCACACCCAAAACGGACACCTTGTGATCTCAAACCACACGGTACTATATCATGGAGTGCAACAGAAAGAGACAAAGTGACCGGACAAACTGGGAAGCCATACCCACCACTCAAGATCCACTGATCTGGGGAGTGACGCCATCCCAATCACACTAATTAATACACTAAAGCAGCAACACCTACGTGACCAAACCAAAAGTGGACTGCAACAACCACCCACACAAGGCATCACACTGTAGTCACCACTACACAAATGTTGCAAGCTTACTCTTAAGCTGCAACCACAAGTGACCCAACAAAAGTGGAGTCCAGTTCCACAACCAAAAGGTCACAAAAGTTACTGCGCACAAGTATTAATTAGGGCCACACATCACAACGTGACCAACACAAAAGCAGCCATCTCACACAAAACTATGTTGCTGTGCAAAGTATAAACGAAGGGAAACAAACTGCAGAGACACCCCAACTTTACCTGCCTACAAAAGGTGGCTAACTCACCTAGCTAGTCTTCAGTGGCTTGCCGAGCTCGAGGCACCTTTAAATGCTGAACTCAGTGAATCACCGAAGACCAGGAACCTAGTCAACTGCGAAACACTGAAGCGTACCCTCACTCAGGATTGCCACCAAAAATAAGAAAGGCAAAATAACAAACATGGCAAATCCTTGAAAGTGCCCAGCAGCTATCTGGTCTGGGTGCTCAGACAGACACACAACATGCAGCAACAACTTAACAAAAGAGATGAACACTACACTTAACTAAAGGCCACTTACACAAACACAAACTAAACCAAACCAAACCACATCCAATTGTTACAACCAGGGCCTAGGGGAAACCCTGGTGCAACAAGAGAATGAGACTCCCCTCTTCCCATCCTCCAAACACCACCAGCAGCGAGCGTTTTTAACAGTTTATTCAAAACAAACACATTTTTCACAATCATGCATTGCTGGCAGTCTGGGACAGCAGAGGAGAGCCCCCAGGAACTGGGCAGCAGGACGGTGGGGCTTTACACACAAGAATGAAATAAAAAGTTCAAGGCTTTGACCTGGCCTCAAATCCCAGAGATCCTGATCCAGTCAAACATCCTTGGGCTGTGCTGAAGCAAGTGTGATCCATGGAGGTCCCACCTCGCAACCCACAGAACTCAAAGGCCACCAACTACACTGGTGCCAGACACCACAGGGCACCTTCTGAGGTCTTGTGTCCATGCCTTAATGGGTCAGAGCCAAGTCTGATCCAGAGTGAGGCTGCTGTGGATAAGACTTGTTATAGCCTGTCCCATGGATGTTCAATCAAATTGAGATCTTTTGAATTTGGAGACCAGTTTGATGCCTTGAGCTCTATGTCATGTTCCTTGAGCCATTCCTGAGCTGTTTTGCAGTGTGACAGGTTGCGTTGTCCTGCTCTGGGACCACTGCCATCTGGAAGAGCCATTGACACAAGGGGATATACTTCATCTGCAACATTGTTTGGGTGTGTGGTAGGTGTCAAAGAATATCTTCATGAATGCCAGTATACAAGGTTTCCCAGCAGAACATTGCATCGTAAAGAGATGATGTTACTTACTTCACCTGTTATTTGTTTTAACATCATGGCTGATTATTATATTAACAGTATGGTCAGTAAATACCTCCAAACTGTAGGCTTAGTGCTTACATTCTTTCACTTCTATTTTGAAGGGAAAAAAACAAAACAAAACAAAAAAACAGAAGAAGTGATTTGTGTCTGAAGGATTTGTCATTTTTGTATGGCAACTTTAGTGGCACTTGGCTGAATGGTGCAAATGAATGTAACAGGAAAAATACCTAAATACTTCTGCTGTTGAAGTACTTCTTTTTTCAAAAAAGACATATCAGCTTGACGCAGAGTGCATAAAGAGTTAATGTTCAGCTGTTTTTTTAACCTCCTTAAAGGTCCAGTGATAAGGATTAGGAATCTGCAACATCATCACTGGATGCCACTAAATCCTACTCACTAGAACTTTGAGAGTGAATTTTCTGATTGGAAATCTGGTTGATGAGTGGCAAACACAGAGCCGCATTCAAAGCCACATGGGGAATGTTGTTGTTGAATGCTTACCAAGACACCTTTTTAAAACAGTCTTCCCTGACATGATTCATTTTACAAGCTCTGTCGGGTGGCAGTGCTAGCTATTTTATTTATCGATGCAACTGAAACTAGTAAAAAAGTCACAAATTCAGCTCTCTATCTCAGGTGCACTCTACATGCACATTACTGACACTTTCTCACTGGTCTTTGACATGAACGCTGATCTTTTATGCCTTTTTTTAGTTTGGGAATTTTGAGGGGCAGCTAATCAGCTAAGCCCAAAAATGTCTGTCTGTTTTTTTTTTTGGTTTTTTTTTTTGTTGTTTTCATTGACTTAAATTTGACTGATTGACATATTTTGTAATAGCCAATATAAGATAGAAGGCACATTTTAAGACTTAATAACACAATATTCTTAGACTTTATGTTATATTATTATAACTGCCGGGATAGGGAAAACTTTGGCCAACATGACATGATTGAAGGACAATGCACTCAGAGGCTTGAGACAGGTCAGGTGATGAGGTAGTGGGTGGGGAGGGGTGCTGAGGGGAGGAGTGAAAGATACATTGATGAAAAACCACTGAGTAAAAGACAAGAAAGAGGGAAGGGAAAGAAGAGTTGTTTGGCGAGGAGGAGGGGGGTTAGGGTGGGGTCTGTGCATAATTACATTTTCTCTTCTGAGCAGTATTGGGAATCAATAATGTAATTCATAGAAAAGCCATAGAGCTGCCTCCCATTGGCATTCACAGACATGAGCCACGCTTACATCCCAAGGAATTAAAACAAGAAGATGGGGGAGGAGGGGAAGGATAAGGGTGGGGTGGAAGGGTGCTTCAGTGTCCGTCATTGAAACAAAGACTCCCTCATTTTTCATCCTGGGCCTTTAAATCTCCACCACACTGCCTTGCAAAAATCTTGAGACTTCTCCATTATGACATGATTGACACTGTCAGTAACGCCTGGTGTCCATATGGAGACAGCTGAGTCTGTCCCCACTGATATTCAGGTATCACACACAAACACACCTCACTGTGCTCACATGATCACAGCTGGACATTGAGGTCAGATGTGAAATGTCAGTTCCTCCTTCAGGAACTGCAACAGTAGATTTATAGTGGGCTAAAGTGAGATTCCCTACTAAAACCCAGCAGCACATATCCAAGCGTGGCAGTACATATGGAAGTGGCACAATGGTTGGTTGTTGCACTTATTAGTGTTGCTAAAGATATTGCAATGGCATAGCCTGATGAAACATACTTTTGAATGGAAAGTTAGAATGACACATTTGGCAGTTGTCCACTTTAAAGGTTGATGGTAGTAGAATGTGACTGCTCCATTAAGAGTAAATGACATTTAAATCCTGGTTAAAGAGCACACCAAATTTTCTTTGCATTGCTGGCCAAAGCAGGAAAAAGCTCAGTGTGTATGCAATGCAAAAAGAAACTATTGAATATATATTAAATTAAATCATGTCGGCATGCTTAAAGTGAAACTCTCGCCAAAAAGCAACAGAGGCTTTATTTGTGATTGAATATGAGTCAAACCTTTGTGTAAATGCATAATTACGATGAAAGAGGCACTTTTAAGATTTACCGTAGTTTCGTTTTCGGGCAAGCTCATTTTCAATGGAGTGCAGGGGCACTTTTACGCTAGCTATTTTTAAAACACTAAGAAGGCTCGACACAACATGAAACTTTGCTGGTAGTATCATCAGGGTCTCTACTCATGAACACGAGCATTGAGAACATTGTTTGTGTACACAGAGTTTACTAAAAAGAAGGTTTTTGAACTACTCACCGTTGGAGCTGGATCTCCGACGCGCCGCTGTCAAGGCAGACAAAAAGTGTCAATCCCCTAGTGCGACCTAACAGGCAGGAGAGTAACAGTGGACCTCCTACCTGTTAGGTCGCACTCGGGGATCAACGCTTTTTGTCTGCCATGGGGGCGGTGCGCCGGACATGCTACTGCTAACGTGAGTTGTCCAAAAACCTTCTTTTTACTAAACTCTGTGCACACAAACAATGTTCTCAATGCTCGTGTTCATGTGTAGAGACCCTGGTGATACTACGAGCAAAGTTTCATGTTGTGTTGAGCCTTCTTAGTGTTTTAAAAATAACTTTTACCCTAGCAAGTACCCTAGTACTTTTACCCTAGCATCAAAACAATTTTGATGCTAGGGTAAAAGTACCCCTGCACCCCCAATTAGCTTGCATGGTAAAGAGATGATGTTAGAAAAAAAAACTCCCCCAACTCAAAGAAAAAAGAAGAAAAAAACCTCTTTGACTTAATACTTGTACTGGAAAGTTAAATGGGGCCTTCAGCGGGTCTAAAATAAACTCCAGTCATTTCCTTGTGGTTAGATTTTTGTCCTATGAAAGATCTTTAAAAGGCCAAATCACTGAGCACATTGGAGCCATTAGGAGAGAAGCTGTCAGAAATCCTGTCTTCTACATAAAAGAAGCCAAGCATTCCATCTCTGCCTTTTCTTTAGCAGGGATCAAGAAGGTCTCTTGGCCCGAGAGGAGGTGATTTAAAGTTTCAGACATGAAACCAATTCGATTCCAGATTTTTTTTATTTGAACAGTGCACTTTCAATTGCCATGCAGGCTAAATTATATTCTAAAAAATGCTGCTTTGCTATAATATGTCTGTGAGAAGACATTTTATATTTTTAAAACCTTTTTGACAATCAAGACTTTCACTACTATTTACTCTTTGCAACAGATATGTCAAATGTAGCCATGAGTGCAACCCTGCAAACCTAATCAGTCTTTAGGCATCCATCTCCTGCTTTTTCTGCAAAAACATCATACTTAAATCACAAATTTTCCTTTCTATTGATCATAGAACTGTTTCCTCCTGTTGGGCATCCATAGCAGAAATGTACATTTAGTTTGACATTTTGTCAGTTGTACATGTTCCCTTTAGACTTCAAGTTCAGCACATTTTAGGGTTTAGGGGTTTGAGGTGTAGAAAGACATTGTGATATGGGTTAAAATAACAACAATACTTAACATGCCTATGTTTCATCATGTATGTGACACGATTTCACTCCACTCCAAGTTAAAAGAACTCACTGTTGACTTCTGGTGTTACACTAGACATGAAAGGGGACTCCTGAATTAAAGTCCTGTGACCTCCTCCCTTTACATACTTTGCACTCTTTATACTACTCTCCTCACTTCCTCCTTTGCTGTGGTAATAATCACTAAAGCCACTAGAGGCCGAAATGGGGACGCAGATATGGGTCATGATAAGCTGCATTCATTGACAACCGATAACAGGTAAGGTTGTTTTTTTGATCAGGACCAGGTCGCACTTACACTACATATATCAAATATTATAAATATTATCAAGCACTTATTAGAAGCTGCACCACCGCCATTGATTAATTAATCGATTAATTCATTAATTAATTAGGAGGAAAATTAACCACATCAAATGAAGCAGTCTTATGTCTTAAAGTTGTAAATTCAGATTACATTGACCTCCATCTCTGTCATAAAGTTAACACAAATACAAGGATTTAATTCAAATTATTTATTGAATAAGTAATGGACATGGATGATGAATAAGGACCACTAAACATATATACATATGTACATATACAACTAGCCTGGATGAATTATCAGGCATGAATGAATTATACATTTAGGGAAAGCTGACAGAATGAATTAATGAATCAATTACTTTATCAAAAAGAATTCTTAAACACAAGAAGGGGAATACTTAACTAAGATCAATAAAAGCAAAAATATTTTAGAAGTAGCACTGCATCAACTGTCAGACAGAACACATGAAGACGATGATGATGAGAGGGGCTTCCCAGGAAGCACCAAGCACGGCACGCCACAGAGACAGCAAGACGACAGCCGCTGTACAGCAGGTTCAGTGGAGCAGCTGGTCATGTTTCTTCAGGGTGATGACTCAAGGTTCAGACAAGGCCTATCTGAGGCCACAGTGGAGACACAGCATGTGTTCTCTGGTCATGTTGCATTCAGTGACTGGCTGCAGAGTTGGGATGCATGGAGCCGAAATGTCTTCAGAAGTCAAACAGTCAACTACACAAATGATGACAAAATGAAGGATTATTTATATAGTAAACAGTTGGCTTTGCTTGTGGCTTTTAGAGGTCTTCTTTGCAGTCTTCCCTGTCAGCTCAGATTTCATTATGGAGCTTTCTTCAGCTCTCAGTTAAAAGTGAATATTAAAAATCAATATTCATAGCTAGAGGCAGAATAGCTAGAGCTATACTGACCCATAGCTAGCCAAGAGAGAAGAGCCAGCATGCAGGGTACGTTTTTCATAGTTCAAGGGCATGTTTTAGAAGAAAGGGGATCCTGGCGCTTTATAGTGGTTACTAATTCAATCCTTTGTGTGGAAAGAGAAGTGACCTTTACATAAAGAGGAGTCATTTGAATTCTAAACAACATTTGAATTATAGGCACGTGCAAATTGGAAACTCAATATGTGAGACATATCTAATAACCAATGGAAGCACTGATAGCATGTAAGATGAATTAATCAAATAACAGAGTAACAAGTAACCTAACAAATAAACATTTTCGTTTCTGGGATTCTAGGATTATATAGCAGTGAAGGACATTTAAAATAATAAATGATATCTCAAATCATAATTGAATCATACTGGTTAACTTCAAATACACACATGTGGTACAGGCATTGTGCTGAACGTTATTATCAAAACTCATCAGATAGCAGAGGTTAGAATACTGTAAATTAGCAGATTTTGAAGCAGAGTTTCAAAATATCAAAGTGATGTTCTGAATAACAGTAGGAGGAGAGGAGCAGGGCAATACACATTCAAGGAGGAATGTTCGTCATCCTCCACTTTTTACGGCCCTGGAGAGGTCTAATGGTCCATCTATGTGGATGTATTCTCTGTCTGAAGAGCAGACAAAGTCATTACTATTTAAAAGTTGGTTTGGTGAGTCTAGATTTATTAGGTTTGCTCCTTGTATTTCTGACCTTCTTCCTACTTAAGGTCAGAGGTCATTGGGTCTGAGTGTGTCTCTGTGAACTCCAACACAGTTACAGAAAGCATTTTGATTCAAGCGTCACACTGTCAATGAAAGAAATGAGTTTCTTTGTGTATTCCTTTGTGCCGTCTGCTACAACAGGCTCACTTCATTGTATGCCCAGAGAAGTAGAGGCACTCACTCCTGTGCTCCATTAAAATGAACTGGCCCTAGGTTTTCTAAGGACTAGGGTATTGGGTCCCTGTTTGTAATCCAGTATAACCTCAAACCACAGGTACAGTTTTCAACTTCATTCCTTAGACCAAGGGGCTTGGTACTCAAGAAAAACTAATTCAATCATCACACTAGCTAAGTGCATTAACACATAATGTGAAGATGGTATGAAAACCCAGTATTATGTATCATAATTTCATTAATATTGCTCAAGGTATACTGCATAAACTGCGAATTACACTAATATTTAGAGCAGGCCTTCAACAACAGCCAAAGCTGACATTTATCTTCATGTTTACCTTTAGTATTTTGTCTCTGCCCTCTTTGTATGTGTTTTGTATATTCTGATGAACTTTTAGTTCTGTTTTACCCGAACTGGTGCTGAGGACTAAGGTTTTCAGTATGTGAGGTCAGTTTACTAGCCATAGTGCAGTTGTGCACCATTGTGATGTTATTATGAGACAGCTTGCGTGGTAAGGCAGCTGAGGACAAAGTTGAATGTCATCCTGCCCAGCAGGTATCCACGCAGGGTAGCAGAATGTTGCTTAAGCTCTGCTGCTGTTTATGCTAACCTCCCTGTCCCTCTGCTCTCCTCCCCTACAGCGCTGACAGGGAGCCAAGCCAAGTCCCAAGCCCCTATCCAAGGCCCTCACAGAGTCACGGCCGGCGGGACACGACACCGGAGAGCAGCCACTGAGGAGACCTACTGGGCATACTCAGGTGAGTTTCCGTGTCTCTACTTTTTTTGATGAATCCAGTCTTTCCAATGTGGTGAACCCTCAAATGTTAAAGCAGAGTTTCCACACACAGAATTAGTAAAGCCTGACCTTTTTAGCACTGAAAAAAAGCTGAAAATGACAATAAAAGGTACATATCTGGAAAAATTATTCCTTTATTTGCATATGTATCTCTTGCCTGGAATGCTGTCAGTAGTACTGAAACAGCTGGCAGCTAGAAGGGTTTAGTTCAACTTCAGTTATTGATTGGTAAAGTATTTTGAATGGGGGACTGTTGAGAGGCTCTGGACCATGGTTGCCAAGTACGTTTTATTATAAGCAACAAACAATAGCAGTGGCAGGTTGTGTTTTTTGAGGGGGCTTTTTTCCCAAATGTAATGTCTCCTTTGGGCTTGCTCTGATGTCTCCTATCTCCCTGGTTAACAGAGCGAAAAAATCATGTTGCAGGATCCGTCTTAACACAGGTGATAATGCAATACCTGACTGATTGGTTTATATTACTTTGTTACTGTCAAAACCAATATATCAGTTACCCTAATAATGTTCACCAATACGCTTAGCCAGTTCATTATATGCAGCGTCATTGTCAATACATACACTGTGCATGCAGTTGAAGTTGATCAAGTGGCCTCTCACTCACACATTAGGGAGAGTCAAGTGCTTTGGGCGTCTTTTTCAAAGCCAAGTTGGTTCTCTGTTTTCATAGACCTGGTAGACTTGTTTTTGCTGGGAGCTCTAGCAACACTGCTCAAGAGACTCACGAATATGGTGACCTGTTGAATACACTCCAAGTCACATTCACATTTGGTTAGGTAGATGTCCAAGTAGAGCAACCCCCTTCTGATAACAGTTGCTGGAGGTTTATTTACATGGTTAAAAAAAACGTTTTTAAAAATAATAATATGGATAAACTGTGTACTCCACAACATTTTAACTTGTTTTAAAAAGTTTGAGTACTATTTTTCCCAACTGCAGATACATTTTTAAACAGGCCTGTATTTGAGACATTTACTCGTCATGCAAACTCAAACGTTCCTTCCTCTGAGTTTCTCTTTTCCCAAAAAACATTGTTTTCTACTAAATAAGAGCAGTTTCTACCACTGATTTCACAGAAGCTGAAGTTTATCATTTGATGATTTTGGTTTGCATTCCACCTACACGCTGTGTGCACTGCAAAACAGTTTATTCTGGTGTCATGCAGAACATCAGGGAATTGCCTTGCACGGTCTTTACCAATCAATATTTGTTGGGATGCGAGATGTTTGTGTTGCTCATGTCTTCATCTCCACAACCAGAAAGCAGGAAGTAAGGCTCAGTTTTGCAAAGGGGCTATTATTGGTGAAGACTAGATAATTGGTCAGTTTGTGGAAAAGTTTGTGGAAAAGGCAGTGGTTGGATGTTAATTGTTGCAATTGTGAAATTGCAACTTCCTGGAGGGACTGATCAAAAACCTTACTGGGGCTCAAAGTAAATAATCTCCTCCTTTCCTTGGAGGCCTTTAACTTGTAACATCTGTGTTTCACATTTAACTGTGCAGTTTAATCGATAGTATCTAACTGTAGCAGTTGGAGGGAATTAATGGCCAGCAGCTTTTATTTTATTGTGCCAGGCAGTCCAACAACTATCACAAAAGACTATTCACCATTAGTGAATACCAGCTTTCAGTTCAGACTATACAGTGGGTTTAAAGCCCCTGGTTTAGGGTGATGGAGATTTCAGTATGTGGCTTCACAAGAACAGAAAGACAATGTTGTGTGATTTTGAGCATACTGTGTGTGGGTGTGTGTGTTTTAGACTGAAAGCATTTATGTGCCACTGTCAGTACAATATGTTTGCCTTCCCTCTTTCTGTCGCTCGCCTGTCTCTTGTTTCTTAGTCTCTTAGCTGCTCTTCTCCTCATCTCTACTCGGTGCTCTTCTGGCCTCGAGGCGTCTCCGGGCCTTTTTTTTATTTTGCCAGTGCTTTAGAAGAGAAAAAGGCACTTCCGTTGTCCCTTTAGAGCCTTTAGTTTTTCAGAGGGGCAGCATTAATCTTTCACCATGCAAGCAATGCAAGCCCCAGGCCACAAATGATCTTTTAGTTTATTTATTTCAATATTTCCGCTGGCTCGTCTAACCCTAATTGGTCGCCCGTTGTGCCTTCAAGAGCGCAGGAGCTTGTGGGTAAAAACAGAGCCAGTGACAGTTTCACTTAGTGTTGCTGCTGCTGATGCTAAGATCTACCGATGCTTTCCTGCTGTCCCCCCACAATGTTTGACCGCAGCTCTTACATAAGATGCTGATGTAATGGTGGGCAGGATCCAGGCAAGTGAGGACAACAATAGAGCCACAGCAGGCTGACATACTGGTGGATGTTTTATTTTGATGTCATTGTAAGAGCCACAGGGAGTAAAAGTTCTATAAATTGTTGTTGCTTTTTTTTCCAATGTGTAATGTACTCATCACTGTCATGTGGAGAATGTGGACAAAAACATACATGTTAGAAATGTATTAACACAAGTGCCACGGTTTAACCTAAACTCAACAGTCACTGGGAGGTGAACAAAGGCTGACACTCATTGTCATTAATACATGGTCAATTTCTAGTCAATTCATCGTTTTTAATAGTAATTTCACTGTTAACAAACAATGATATGTTTTATTCAATGTTTCATTTATTAAGCAATTCAAAAGGTTTATTAAAATGTGTTGCAACTTTACAATAAACAGGAGCTTAGTGAATGGTTTACAAAGCAATTGGCTGTTTCTTCAAGTAAAATAACTAAAGGTTCATTAACTGTTAATTTACTATCTATTAATGTGGTTATGGTGAAGTGTTATTGAAAAAAGTTGAATTGACATAAGTCAACTTGGGACTTTTGCATTTTCATTGTTTTTTAAAGTAATCTAATAGAAAGAGCAAATACAGCTCAATTTGGTCAAATTAGATGAAAAGTCCTTTACATTCCTACACTACACTTCCATTATAGATGTTCGCTCACCTCTGATGACTTCTCCAAAGTTTCCTAAACTTCCATCTCTACTAATTAGCTTGTTCTAATCGCATCCTCCAGAGGTCTGACAAACTCCATTCAGGACCGCAGGGGCTCATGGCTGTTCTGCCCTCTGCCTGATCAGAACGGCAGATTAAACCCAGCACAATACTGAAAAATCAAGAGTTATCTGGGAACAGCCCCATACCTCCAAAACGACAGAGACAAAGATACAGAAAAGTGACAAGTATTCACACTGTTCCCCTGTGCCTGTCGTTCCCACCAGTGTGGTAGCAGGAAGTGATTATAGGCTTAGTTCATTTGGGATTTAATTATTTTTTAGAGTGGTGGGTGATGTAGGAAATTACTATGTTCAATAGTAGTAAATTGTGCTTTCATTTCATAGTTTTTGGCAATATAACAATTACATTTAAGGTGATCTGTACCTCCAGTGCCGGCCCAAGCCTTTTGGGGGCCCTAATCAGAATTTGATTTGGGGCCTCCCTCCGGCCACCGCGGAGTTACCTGTGCTTGACAATTATTGACACAGATGTCTCACTATAATGTTACATTATAAATTGTATTAATACAATGATGGATTATGAACTACTGTCCCCCTGGACACAGATGCTTAAGGACCCCCCCCTACCTTATTTGTATGAAAGTGGGTGCAAATGGGGGAAGGGGTGTCTGGGGGTCCTCCACCAGAAAATTCTGAATTTTGTAGATGGGATTTCCTTGATCATCTTGTCTTTAATTATTCATTCATTCATTTATGTCACTTGTTTGATTTATTTAATATGTAAAAAAATAAAATAAAAACTTTTTTTTCTCGATTGGAAGCAGCTGCTTAGTTGGCTCATGCCTCGGGCTGGCCCTGTGTACCTCCAACACATTCTCATCCCAACTTGTCATGTACAGCAGCTTGGTCAGTGGCTCTGAGCTTTGAACCTTGATGCTCTACTTACATCTCCTGCATCAGTTTTGCACATGTATGTCTCCACAGTCAGTTTACACTGATAAATATGTAACGTCCAGTTAGATTTTGAAAATAAAACTGAAACACATTTCACACGAGTCACTGTTTGGTTAGCTTTAAGGATCAAAACAACTTTGTTGTAGCCAACATTATCTCACTCTTCAACCTTGTTATTTGGCACTTCGAGAATTGACACCATAGAGGGATACCTGTGGCAACGGGCCATGGACCAAGCTACCATATTTGACCCGTTGAAAGTAAGGACCTACTGGTTTTGCATGCTACAGCAAAATCAGACACTGCAGCAACGATGTCTCCCATGCAGTGCTAAATTACATGGATAGATTACACTAGGCAGATTGTATGTTATGCAAATTAGACTTTTGTGGGCTGCCAGAGTCTAGTTTATTAATGGGAAACATTGCATTCCTTTTATATTAACTGTATTATTAATTTCATTTTAATACAGTATGTTTTTACGTTTTGATTTAGATATTTAAATGAAAAACTTAAATTGACAGATGAATCTTCCAAACTTTCAATGTGGTGAAACCACATGACTTTTTCCTGCACATTGACGCTGACCTTTCTACAGTTATGTTTTTTTGTTATATTTTTAAATATACTGTTTGATTATCCGTATTTAATGTAGAGTTGAAGGTCTTCCCCTAGAGGCAAGGAGGCTGTAGGAATATGGCCAGAATGCATGTGCTTAGATCTAGCCCAGTAGCATGGAGCTGAAATGCTCCACGATAAAAGCACAGTTGTGTGCAAATTGTGCAAGAAAAAATGTGCCTATCACCGGAGCACTTCCAGCCTCCGCTACCACCTCAATGTCAAACATATTGCAGCTAGCACAGATAACGCTCCTGGTCCGAGCAGGCAGTGTCGCCAATCCACACTCGACAAGATGACAGGGTTCAGAGCCAAAATGAGTAAGTCCACGACTGACAAATCAACAAACAAGCTGGCGAAGTGGATTGCAGTGGACTGTCGGCCACTCTCGGTGCAATCATAATATTCTTTATTCATATTGCACTTTATGTTGACACTCAGTGATGAAAATAAACACGATTTTGTTGTTTAAGTTCAAATATTGATATGCGATAAATTGAGGTTAATTAATTTCAAAGCATCTAATTAATTAGATACATTTTTTTAATCGAGTCTTACCACTACTAGAAAGTCTAGGCCTGGCTTGGCTAGATTTGAGCAAATCTGGACAGTCGGTACCTAAAGCTAATCATCCAAAATGCTATTTTATATTCTAGTACATCATATTCCAGAAATCAGAATCAGAATCAGAAATCCTTTAATGTCCCGCAGACGGGGAAATTTGTTTGTCACAGCAGCAGAATATCACAGAGACAAGAGCAATAGCAAAATAGACAATATATAATAGACAATATAATTAAAAAGGAAGAAAATAGAATCAAATCGACATATATACATATTTACATGATAAAGTGCAAGAATGGACAGAAATTTTTATATACAGAAATGATAAAACCAATGATAATTTATTGGTGCACTAGTTATCCTGTCATTTACTAATTATTGATATGACATTATGGTGCAATAAAGTGACATTGTAATCAGATGAGTCAGAATTATTGTTACGTGAATATAACTTAAAATATATAAAGTCATCATGAGTCTCCAAGCAAAGCCTTTTCTCAAGATATGCAATCTAAACATTATAATACACTATATAACCCGTACTGTGATATGTGTGCTCCATTCCACATAATTACAAGTGCTATGCCATATCGTTTTAAGAGGCTGTCTTTTGCAGCAGGCTGACTGTAATACTTAGAGGTCAAATTGATTGACTTTTACTCTCTGGCTGCTGGACAATTGAAATACTAGAGTGCCTGTTTCGAAAGGCAACTTGACTAGAAATTAATTTTCAGACCTGTACATTGTCAAGGCTTGCTATCGACAGGAGAGGCAAACCTAATTTGCGTGCTCCTTGTCGAGCTGTTTTACTATTCAACACCAGCCACCATCAGAGAGCTCTCTGGCCTTTGTGCTGCAGCCTTGGAGTGGGTAAATGAAGATGGAAATTGATGATATGTTGAAGAGTCATTTTACTCACAGGGGAAAGCAATTTTATTAGCCCAACAGTAAGTGGTGTTGTCTTCACATCTGAAAATGTGAAGACTCCTATGAAAGAGCATTTAAACCACACATTAGAATGAACCAACTGATAATAGTTTAGTTTGAATATTTGTAGGGTTTTTTAATTTTTGTCTATCAATCATAGTTTGAATTACACACATAACATATAGTGTGCCATGGTGCACATACCTCAGCTTTGCGAGCACCTCCACTTCAGCTGCCCCAGCAAAATCTCTCCAACTCCAGATCAATCTCAGAACACTTCTACTCTCATCACAAGGGTCAAGAACATCAGTCACAATAGGTACAGCCGTGGGAGCCATCTCCAACTCTCTCCTCATCCACTGCACAGACTGTCAGTTCCTGTCAGTCCACCACGGCACGCCCTTTTCCTTATATCGGAGGAATTCATGAAGGGTAATCTTGTCCTCAAACCCTAATGTAGTTCATGTGCAGACTTACATAAACATCCACTGAATACTAGTTCATTGTCCCGCCTCTCCTTACAGAAAGTCAGACTCTCGGCTCCTGAATCAGTCTTTTTTTCCCATACCAGTCCCATCCCTTTTTTAGCCACACTATTCAACTATAGCTTCTCAGTGGAATACTTTACAAATGCCTCTCAAGAAGCCATCCTGAACAGCCTCGCCCCAAGCACACTCTTGGTCTAACTTGCATCCTGAATTGTTTCAAGGGATGTCAGACTGCATAATAGCTGCCCATTCCCTCTGTAGATGTCATGCCTTTTTGCTCATTTCATTGTAAAAATCTGCTCCCCTCCCACTCAGACCCTATTTAACAGCTTTTTCAGCTTTTTTATTAAACCTAGAGACAGGCAGCCATTATCCTTCTGCCTTTCTATCCTACATCTCCATGCTAATTAAAGACTTTTGAAAATAGGAGTATCCAAGCAAAGTGCTTGCAACTTACTTCCACCATCCTCAGCCTCTGCATCAATTCTCTGCCATTAGGCTATTATCCCTCCCCATGGTTAACCTTACTGTAGAATGTTGGCTTCCTGCACTCCAACATTTACCTCAGCTTGATTTACCTAGAACTCTTGTCTTCATCCAAGTCTTTTTGACATCACCATTCAAACTTCTAAGTCTCTCATATTCACATTCCAGGGAAGTAAAACCGAACAGCTAGCGCTTCGTTCGTGATTGTAATTGTAAACTGAAAAATCCTGAGCATGGTGTTTAGGAGAACAGAGTCATGCTGAAACAGAAAGTAATATTTTGGTTTAAATTGCCAAGCTAGTCACCAATTTATCCGATAGTTATCTTCCAGTTCAAGCCTGGTAACTTCGGTCAAATATAGATCTAATGCTAACTGCAGGTCAATCTTGGTTTTTTAAAAGAAGGGAGCTATAACATGCTAACAGCTAAGACAAGTCAGAGAGGATTTTGATGCTCTGACTGTGGACCCCTCCTGTACAGAAAACAAACCCTTGCACTGCTCTTGCCACTGCTGACACTCTCTGACAGAAAGTGGAAAAACTGCTGCAGATGCCTATAACAAAGAATCATTAGATTTGTCTTGCTGCAGGAGGGCACAGTTTTCCCAAGGGACTGTATATTAAGAGGACAGCAAGAACATTTTTAACAAGAGGGTCACCATCCACTTTTTCACTGATGACGTAAATCACTGTTTTATCTAAGTTGTCATATCCCTCAAAAGTTTCCACCTTTTTTCTTGACCTTTGCACATCACAATTTTGAATTTTTAGTGCTGCTGTTTAAAACTTCAGTTAAATAGAAAAGCTACTGTCATCACATTCAACCTTGCAAACATGTACTACACCTGCAGCCAAATAATTCACTGGATTTGTTTAATAATGATAATAATCTTCAATGAGACTCTAGTTTGAAGGGGAAAATATATTTCAGTAAACTGGATGACTCAGCTAATTCTGCTGAAATGCCACTAAATCCCTATCAGCTCTGGTGCTCCATTCTGTAGCTAAGCATGACCGCTGACTCCATTATGGAGTCACCAATCACCCCACAGGAATCTGTTCAGCATCTCAGGAAATTAAGAAATAGCATCTCCTTGAAACCTCCTTTACCGTCATTGCTCTGCATTTCTGACATGTCATGTTGTATAGAGAGATCAAAAACATGGCACATTTGATTTTCTAGTAAGTTTTTGCATTGATATAAAGATAAAGACATTGACTTTGTCTTAAAGCATAATCCATGTGTCAGACAAATGCCCTCTACTTAATACACTATGGGTTGCTTCTCCAAAAAGTATGAAATCAGCAGAAAATAAGCTCTGTGCAGTTTTTTGATTCAATTTTTTATATATATTTTTTTTTCAGCAGGCTAATTTTCATAAAGAAAAAACACTTTTATAATTTTAACTCCTCCTGCAAAGATGGAACCCACCGTGTTTTTCAAGACAGTGTTATAATTTACATTTAGCAGGCGCTTTAGTCTAAAGTGACTTATAGTAAGTCAGACATACATTCATACACTGATGGCAGTGGCTGCCATGCAAGGTGCTGACCAGCACATCAGGAGCAGTTTGGGGTTCAGTATCTTGCCCAAGGACACCTCGCGCAGACATCATTTCAGAGAGTTAAACCAACAACCCATCGAAAGAACCCCATAGACTAGAAGAGACAAGGGTACAGGAAGTGAACTACTGTATTTTAGGACTTATTCCAGTGGCACTCTGTGTTGGTGCACTCACGTGACAGCCTGTGGCACAGTGCTGTGAACAAATACAATAGTACAAGTCAATTAATTATGACACCACAGACATGTTTGTACAGCACGTCTGTATTATTTCCTGTAGTAAGAGTGTGTGTGTGTGTGTGTGTGTGTGTGTGTGTGTACGTATGTGTGCATGTATATAGTACGGAGGGTGGGAGGGAGGGGCTTTCTTTATTATTGTTTTATGTTTCCTGTGTAAAGCACTTTGTGCTACATACTCATGTATGAAAAGTGCTTTATAAATAAAGTTGATTGATTGATTGATAGTGTATCCAGTCTGTGAATGGTTGATGTCATCTGTCCCTCCTCCTAATCTTGAGTGAATAGATACAAACACTATCTGGCTTTGATGTCCAGGCCTCTGTAAGGGATGGAAATTCACCTAATGACATTCACGTCTCAGTAATTTAACAGATGCCCTAAAAGACAGTAGACATAAGAAACATTACATGTTGGTGATCATTTTATTTGATGATTATAAAAAAATGAATGTAACTCTAATTTGGCAGATGTGTGTAAAAAAACTAGATATTACAAACATTAAATACATGACCAAAGAATGACTGAATAAGTCTTACAAAGAAAGACCATAGCACCAGTTTCTAAACTGGCTGCAATATACCCAGTTTGGTTGTTACTCGAGAACTATTCAGGTTCAACAGCCAGACATGATAGATTAGGATACACTATGGCCCATGGTGTCAAGAAGGGAATATCTCAGCTACAGCATGACAAGAGGTTATTTTAATGAATTTGAGACGGCTCTTTTTCTGTTTTAACATACCGATGCCCCCATCAAAGAAGAAAGATCAATGGTCCATAAACAAACTTTGTTTTGCTAGTTTGACCGGCGTGTGCAGTGCTCTAACCTTTTCTCTTCCCTTGGTCTTTGCTCAGAATTCAGACATTTTGCTCTTATACAAGAATAAGCGGCAGCAGTCCTGAAAACGATAGCACATGTTCATGTTAGTCTTAATAAAAAGTGTTGATAATAATATCAATAATGATATTAATATTATTATTAATAATAATAATAATAATAATAATAATAATAGCAATAATGATAATAATAAGATAATCTCCAAAACTGCAGCTCTTGTGGGGTGTTCTCGGTCTGCAGTGGTCAGTATCTATCAAAAGCGATCCAAGGAAGGAACGGTTGTGACCCTGCAACGTGGTCATGGGCACCAAAGACTCATTCAGTGCGTTTACATGACACTCAAGAAAACCGAATTACTGTGTTAGTCTGACTATGAACAGATCATTAAGATGCATGTATACACCTTAGTCTGACTAAAATCGGACCGGATTGGATTTCTCATAGTCGAATTAAAGCACCCAGATTATTTGATTGATAGTTGCATTACTCCTGCATGTATACGTTCCAGCGGATCGGATCAGATTTTGTGTTCTGTGCGGGCTCGAGATTTTTTTTCCCGGAGCCGTGAGCCGGAAGTAGACGGACGGCGGCGGCGTCTTTCCTCCGAAATCACCGCAAGAAAGAGCGCCATTGTGCATCTAGTTTGTGTAATTATCATGTACACCATATACGAAATGTACAAAGATGTAGCTTCGTCTCGCTCTTCGTACGCCATCTTTCTTGAATGCCGAGGCAGCTGGTGACGTAAAGAGGTCAGCCGGAGGTGTTTCTGTTACCACTAGTTGAAATGGGTACAGCGCCACCTAGCGTACCGGGGTATGACATGCTCCGGACAATAATCCGATTTTCTCACCGGCATGTATACTCGGACAATTGCAGTTGTCTGATTGAGGAGCATAGTGGAACTATGGCTGTAATCTGACTGAACTGTGCATGTAAACGCACTGATTGATGCACGTAGGGAGCAACGGCTGGCCTGTGTTGTCTGATCCAACAGATGTGCTACTGTTGCTCAAATTGCTGAAGATGTTAATGCTGGTTCTGATAGAAAGGTGTCAGAATACACAGTGAATTGCAGTTTGTTGCGTATGGAGTGGCAGACCAGTCAGGGTTCCCATGCTGACCCGTGTCCACCACAGAAATCGCCAACAATGGGCATGTGAGCATCAGAATTGGACCACGGAGCAATGAAAGAAGGTGGCCTGGTCTGATGAATCACATTTTCTTTTACATCATGTGGATGGCCGGATGCTTGTGCATCACATGGCACCAGGATGCTCTATGGGTAGAAGGCAAGCTGGTGGAGGCGATGTGATGCTTTGGACAATGTTCTGCTGGGAAACCTTGGGTCCTGCCATCCATTTGGATGTTACTTTGACATGTACAACCCACCTCAGCATTGTTGCAGACCATGTACACCCTTCCATGGAAAGGATATACCCTGATGGTTGAGGCCTCGTTCAGCAGGATAATGCGCCGTGCCACAAAGCAATAATGGTTCAGGAATGGTTTGAGGAGCACAACGAGTTTGAGGTGTTGACTTGGCCTCCAAGTTTCCCAGATCTCAATCCAATTGAGCATCTGTGGAAAGTGCTGGTTGGATCCATGAAAGCCCCACCTCGCAACTTACAGGATTTAAAGAATGTGCTGCTAACATCTTGGTTCCAGACACCACGGCACACCTTCAGGGGTCTAGTGGAGTCCGTGCGTCGACGGGTCAGGGCTGTTTTAGCAGCAAAAGGGGGACTAACACAATATTAGGCAGGTGGTCATAATGTTACGTCTGATCGGTGTACGTCATTATATCCATTTGTTATCCTTTGTTTCTATATTCAGTCCACCAATCAATCAAACTGTCACAGTTGCTTGGCTCTGATTATGAACTCTAGAGGACAGAGTGGACCAAGAACGCTGCTCTTAATCAACCTTGTTACCTCTACACTGCTAATGTCATCACTTAAATGCCCATTGTTGTGTATGTGTATGCACACAGTGTGATGTTTTTGTATGTGCTTGTTGATAAACTGAATGGCAGCAACTGATTGAGCTGTCCGTGCAAGGTGTGAGGGGTAATGCATTATACAAGTACTCTCTGTGATTGCGTCAGGGCTTCGTGCCTAATGCAGGATCAGCCTGACTTGCTCTCTGTGAGAAACGCATCACAGCGCATCGATTTGATGCCCTCATAGCCATCATAATATTTCCACACCTCGCTAGTAGTCCTTGAGTAGCCTTGGCCTCTATTGAGGACTCAGAGGATAATATCCATCCAGTTTATGTATCAGATAAGCTTGCTCTACAGTCATGAAAAAACCTTAAAATAGGTCTGTCATTCAGCTGGACACTATTATATTCTGGTCAGTTTATGTCTACAACAATGACCATCAACCCAGTCAGTATATGTACATGATTTTGGAGTAACACGACTCATGTTGGCCAAACTCAAACCAGACTTTTAAAGCCCGTGTAAACATGTTGGTCTGACTGAAATCTTACTAAATCGAATTTCAAAAAGTCTGACCAACACACCCAGATAATGCAGTTGGAAGTCCATATACATATACTTTCATTTACGTCTTAGTCGGACCTGAACTGGCCTCAGCATTCTGTGCATGCACCACAGTCCCCGTGATGGTCATTGACCTGGAAGTCGTCTATGGTGTAAATCTGTAGCAGGATAACACAGAACAAAAGAATAAGACAACGAAAAAGGTATTAATACAATATATATCATGTAATGTACAGCGCCAAAAAATGACCCATGTTTCATTGTTAGCTGTGCAGCCCATTTGCAGCTTCTTTACTTGTTTGGTATGTGACGTTATAGGTCAACTGGATGAAGGTCCAGCAGCAACTAGCTGAAATGGTGCATATCGCCCCTTCCTGCAGTGAATTAGGACATACTTCCATCAATAAATCTATTCTTCCCTGCTGCTTGTATACTGGGACAATGGCAGTAGTCCAATTAAATGGCCTTTTTGAGCTATGACTGTAGATTAACTTAAGTGCATGGAAATGTAGTGACTGTCACCAGTAGTGCTGTTGCCTGCAAAAAGATAAAAAACCTTTTTGGCCCACTTTGATTCCCAACTGGCAACATTTGGAAACCATCAGTGTCTGTGTCTCTTGTCAGACCTATGTTGAATCATTACACTTCTTTATAGTGTAATCACCTATGGTATGTAATCAGCAAGTGGTAGAAGATTCAGTTGATATGGTGTGTTAGTAATGATAATGTTTTTGCCTTACTTGAACAGTCTTGAATCTGAATATTACATATGTATGTTATGTTAGTAGAGACAGAAATATTTGAAACCTGTTCTATTTTCTAAGTTTCAATTTACTGCATCACCACTCTCACTTTGGGCACTGAACCCGAGACTGAGAAACTCTGAGATAATACATTGTAAATTTGCATTCAGTTCAGCACACCATATTAAGTAGATGATGCTTTACCTGGTTTGTTAGTTAGTGTGAATGAACATAATCATGAATCAGTTTCCTAATTGGGGTACAAGTGAAAGAAAAATACACCCAGGCTTTGGAATCAAGCCCATAATAATGCATTTGGTGATTTGTAACATCATTTGTGGCATGGCTGCAAAAATCTCTGCAAATTGTCGAGGTGTGTCGAGGCAACTATCCTTGAATGCCTTCTTTGATGCAGTTTTTTGGGGGTCGATGCCATATCGGGAATAAAAAAAAGAAAAAGCGTAATATTCTTTTTTAATTATTATTATTTATTTTATTATTGATTTATCTGCTTTATATGCTCATATACACAGAACATATTAATGACCGCAATTTTAAAAAATGAAATTGCAGGTATAAAAAGTTACCAAACATTTGTGAAATGGACATGTCACTGGGAATTTGATCCCAAGCCTTCTGTCCTCTATTATGTTGCACAACATTTTTTTGATAAATTGGTCAACTGATTTATCGGTGGGGCTCTTACGTAGCTCTTACAAACAGACACCTTATTTCTAAGTCTATTTGTATATAGTTTCATATTCATCAATGCTGCACAGACTATAGAAAAAAGAAATTTGATGTAAAATGTTTCCAGTTTCTAGAGGGCTATATGGCCTAGGTTTCGGTTAGCAGATGCCATAACTCTTAATTATAAGCCCAAGAAAAGTAAAACAGAATGACTAAAGTAACAAACAGAAGAGAATTCATTGCCAAGAGCTGCAAGCATTCAAGGACAATGGTGACTGTACCAGCTCATAAAATCACAGCAATCTCTTTAACTCAGGGGCACGGAGGGGAAATGCTGCTTTAGATATTGGAGACTGGGGAATCAATATATAAAAAGAAAATGGATAAAATATTGTAAAAAACCTGTAATTTTAGTGGTGCCTCACGGAAGGTCATAAGCTGCTACAATAAAGGCTTTTAAGGCTTTTTCGTGATATGAATACCCAGAATTTATTAAAAGTTCCCTTCTTCTACTCATAAGCATGCAGAACTCCATGCTCTTCAGTAAAGCAAAGAAATGTTTTAAGTGTGTGGGGACATACGTTGTGGCAGTAATGTCCTATAATGTACTTTTCAGTATGTTGGCCTGCTTTCTGCCACCATGCACCCCATTTAAGAAGCAGACGGACTTTAAGCCAGTGTGAAATATTTTGACTTGCGTTGTTTTCCTTGATGGGAGACACAATTCTTAGGGTATGGAACACCAGCAGGACAAATGGAAATTAAGTGCAGAAATGTGTTTCGGCTTGAAGGGAGGGAGTGGGATGGGATGGGAGATAACAAATGGAGATGAACTGATACATTTGACTAAGGAAAATGGAGCTTTGAGAAACAGAGATGAAAACAAGTCGGAGTATTAAGATGCAGTGAATGAGAGAATGAAATGACACAGAGCCCCCGTAGGTGTGAGCAGAGAAGGCTTGGTATGATATGTTGTGATGAGTGACTTTACAAACAAATTTAACTGTTTCACTTTTAAAGACATGATCAAGTAGAAATAGTTTGAGGGGATGCAGCGGTAAAACTGTCATCATAGACCAGGGGTACTCAAATACAAATCTTAAAGGGCCACAAAGATTTTTTTCAATAACTCAAAGGTCCATGTATTGAGGTCGGTCAGGCCACATGCAATAATACTGTAATATTCAAAACAAAATGTCCTTTTCATTCTAAACAACAAAATACGAACTAAAATAAAATGTAATTTCCATTTTAACATAAATTAAAATACATAGTTGAATATTTCCTCTTTTTGTTTGCCTTCAAACATTGTGTCCATCACTTCAGTCATGCATTATTTTATTTCATTGTGACATAGATGTGACAAGCATCCTGCTTGCAGCTTGATATGACGATTTCAGTGCATTTATTGGTGTTGTGCTTATCGCTGAATTTTGAGGAAATTAGATTAAAAGGTGTTGAGTTTTAACAAGGATGATAAAAATGTTGGCACCGTGAGTGAAAGGGTGTTTGCCGGGAGAAACTCCCCGTCCGTTACAATATTTGTGTGTTTGAAAACACATGATGAGATGGAGTAGAATTAGTTAAACTATGTCTGGCCTTTGTTACCGCTGCACTGTCAGATACGTGGGGCTTGTCCTGTCAGAGGGAGAATGAATGCAAATTTTAAATCCCTATTTCTCTGAGTCGCAGATTTTCACTGTTCACTTTGTAATAGCAATTTAGTTGGAAACATGCCATTTTCAATCTTTTACCACCGGCAAAATGTGAATACGCGAACTGCTCCAAAAACGAAAGTGAAAGTTAAAAGTTGCGCTCGTAGCGGTGAGTGACCCAGCTGTCTGTGTATCGTTGGCATGGAGACAAGTCCCGGTGTACACGTGCTGACCCAACCAAAACACATGGTGAAGGAATAAAAGTTTGGGGGCCACAAACAGGAGACCGGTGGGCCGGATGCGGCCCGGGGGCCGCCTATTGAGGATCGCTGTCATAGACTATGCTCCAGCAGCAAGTTACAGCAGGTCAGCAGGAGAACTGCTGTTTCAGTTAGTTTTATAGTTTGCACTTGAATTAAAACTTAATCTGTTGTGAAAAGACTGTGGTAGTAATACAAACAGCAAACACTGTCCTGAAAGAGAAGTTTAGGATTCAGATTGGTATGATTTAGTAGTTGCCCTTGAGCTTTTGAGGCTATGACATCATCATTTGGAAATAAGATCATCCACAATTCCATGAAAAGTTAAGAAAAACCATCGTCCAATACAGATCATATGGTATGATTTAAAGAATCATCTAATTAATAGGCCTTGAGATTAAATGGATTGATCTGGCTAAAACTGGTTATAACTGTTTCATTAGCCAATGCCATAACAGCTTTATAGTGGACATGATTTTGTGATTATTTGTGTGGAAAGGTACATATATTGTCAGATGCAACCCCCCACTGCTCCATGAAAGCGCATTTAAGATGCTGTTATATGCTTCAACAAGCATTGTGTGATGGTTCATGGTCATTACATGGCATCACAATATCATTCCAAACCTTATCATATGCAGCCTTAACCTTGTGCAGCAGTGTGGATATGGTGGCATGGTGGTGTGTAAGTCACACTCGATTTTAACAGGAAACTTGAATTGACACCGCATGTCCTTTCCCATCCTAGTCTTAGCACTAAAACTGTATAAACTTGATCATAACAACATGAAATAAAATAATCTCACCACATATTTAGAAGAAATATTTCAACAGAAAAACCTAACTTCTGAATTCTCTGTTTTTTTTACTGAATGACGATGATAATTGCCTTGTTGACTTTTTCTGAAACACACTTCATTCAAACTGGACAGACATGAAATTAAACTCACCAAACAGTCGTCTTACCGCAATCACCTCTGGTTTGGTCAAAAATGGATCCTCAATTCACAGAGTGAGATGTGAAAATATTCCAGTTCTACATGCTTTTATCGCTGGCTGTCGGTTGCTGGACGCCCTCCTGCTGCTCTGTTGCTTCATGCCTCTCCTGTCTAAGCATGCTGCTTCTTCTGATCCTGGGGTCATAATCCTAGTCAGAGCCACTGTAAATCACCTTCATACTGTATTCCCTGGTCCCGGCAGACTGCCTGATCTTAAGTTTATGTAACATGAAAAGATTTTTTTTTAATTAATTTAACGTCACATTAATTAAAAAATACTCTTGACTCACACTCTTGAGAGTCAAAAACAGGATGCAAACCCTTGTCTCCAGGTCCCAAGTCCCAAGTCAATGAACAATCCCAACCTGCCCATACAGGGACACACTCAAACTCATAAGTATAGAGCTGCAGACCAGGTGGCTGTATTTGAGTGAGAACGGGCTGTAACTTGTTATGTGTATGTCTTCCAGTTCAGGATACCAGTTGTTTTTATGGTTAGCGATGGAAACATCCTATTTGATATGTTTATGCTGTCTGGTCTCTGTCACTTTGACTTCTTGTGTAGCACTTAGTCACTGCTGTGACGGATTTCAATACAATTTAACTTCCTCTCCAGAGAACAACGCCTGTCAAGTCCAGTCCCAATACTAGTTCTAAGTTAATATGGGCAAATTAAAGCAGATCTACATTGTCTACCTGCCTTTAGGCCTCACAGCTCACGTCTTTTGACTTACCCTTACCATGGATGCATTTGCACATAAACCTAATCCATTTGTGAATATAAACCTCTTCTATAAGTTATATATTCTTTGCTATCATTATCCCATCCTCAGTCTCTTTTCTGTTTCCTCCATTTGTGCTAATAAATTCACTGGCAGTGGGCCACAGTGAAACATTAGGTGAGAACATGGGGAAGAAAGGCTGACAGGGGGTGAACACCAATGAGACAATGTGAAAATAAGAACTGAAGGGGTGAAAACCTGTCAACGGCAAATGAGAATCTTTTAATTGATTGTGATGTGTTTGGCACTGACTTCTGACTCAAACTTACCTTTTAATTCTTCCACAGAAATAGCTGTTCCTTACTGTAGAATCTACATCTTAAGAAGGTTTTTTCATATCAAGTTGCAAATTCGCACATATTTCATAGATTAAGGGCATACTTAATTAGATACCTAATTTACACATTCAAACATATACATTTTCACAAATTGTGTAATTTGGGTTGGTTTCATGGTAATCCACTATGTTCAAAATCTTTTGAGCATCACAACCTCCACAAATTTCAGCCATTTGGTCCAGTAACATTTGGAATGTCTAGAAGAGCTACACTATTAAATGACTCCAGCCCGTCTCAAGTTAGCCAGGTGCTAAAACAGAAGTTAGCCAGCTCGGTCGGTGATCCAGGTATTTTCACTGCCGGGAAGTCGAGCTTTATTGGCATCAAAACACCACTGAGGACGCAGTCTGACTCTGTCACTCGCAGGGACGGAGGCTGTTTTCTGGGGGAAAGCTCTCTGAATACTCGGTCTGGAGCGCTGACTGTCACAGTGATTTTTTTCAACACAAACACTTGGTGAGCTAAAGTTTTTTGCTGATGACAGACACTGTTTTTTGGGCAGAAATGTGATAAAGAGTCAGTAGGACAGACAGGAGGTCGGACAGGAGGACAGACACTTCTCCGCGTATAACTGCAGTAATATTTTTCCTCATATCAGCTGCCAAAGACAGTTACAGTTACTACGTTACCTTTGTTTGGTCCTGTAACATTGCTTTGTGGGACATTTCTCTTTATTTAGTTGAGTGAATGACCTGTTTAGTTATGACACTGTCAGACTGACATGCCCCCACTCCGTGCCGGCTTATCCATTCACACAGGTTTGGTTCGGCGATGCTGTGCCTCAGTGCGCATCAGCGCCAGATGGAAATTTCACCCCTCGCCCCATCTGAGACTTTCACACAGTGGAGGGTGTGGAGAATGGCAGAATTTAGCGCGTTCACCCCGGTCTTATGTTTAAATCAAAGCTGAGGTGATAAAAACCCAGGTCTACTGCAGAGTCAAGTGACCTGGGTGTAAATGCAGAGTTTACACATTGACATTGCACACAAAAGTCTGATCTTAGCAGGGTTAAGTGGGATTCAGACCAGTTGAAACAGGGTATAAGGCTATAAATGTGCAACTGTGTCAGCATCTTAGGAAAATTAATATTGATGGATAACATTGATATTGATGATGTTGAAATTGTGTTTAAAACAGTAAGTGCATTCTTATACACATTCAAATGACCTAGTTTCTTCATCAGTTAGTTACTATAATAATGACAAATTGATAATGATATATGTCGACAACCACAGTATCCCAAGTGATCCCAAACAATTATTAATTCTAATAAATCAAAGGGTATTCTTCTCTATGGGTTAACTAAATGCTAAAAGCATGCAGACTGTGCTGAATACAAGGGATCTTATCTGTATTTACAATGTAGCCTGATCCTGCGCTCTACAGTATTCACATTCCATCAGCCCATAATTGCTTGTGATGTTTACCGTTTCTGTGGCATCAAGTGGCAACTGCCGTTAGCACTATTGGCTAGTTTAGTCCCATTGTCTGAAAAACAATAACCCATGAAATTAAAATTTGAAGTATTTGACAAACAGTCACTTAAATCATCATCAGAGGTGATTCAGAAGTGTGTATATGCAATCCTGACTGAAAAATATGTAGTCATATGCCGTATACCTGCACCACTGGTTAAAGTTATCACAAGTTAATCTGGGTGTACTGCACTCTGCCACAGCTAATTAACAGCCATCTCCATGCTGCCTTCGAGCTGGGCATAAACGTATACCTCAGACTGTATGTTCCACTTGAGGGGTAATGCAAGTACAAACAGTGACTTAATGTTAACTAAATTAACAAAATTAAATTAACATTTTTAGTTTATTTAATTTAGTTCACAGAAGAGCTGTTAAAGTTGACTATCAGCCGAAGCAGTCATATGAACATAGAGATACACTACATTTATCTGCTTCCTGTGGAGTCAACCAGCCAAAATACGGACAGCGCCACTCTGAGCACATGGTGGTCAAACAGGGTGTAAAGTAAAATCCTCTCATCGGGACAACCTGGTATTTGACAACCTGAGAAAATAGACTCAACAATTAACTGTTTTTGTCTGCTTCACCACCACAGGCAGTTTTAATGAAATGACTGACTCTTTCACTATGTTAGAAATATGGTGCTTAATTGTATTCTTCTCCAGCATTCATAAATCTTTGGAGTCAATTGAAAGGGCTGCATATTAATTAAGGTAGACATAATATAAATGGAAGATGTACTTAATAGAGATGGTTAGATACATTTCTGTGTTGCATTTACCTATTTTTATAATTGTCTCTAAGCTCTTGACTGTGTGTGTGCATGTGTGCGCGCACATGTGTGTGTGTGTGTGTGTGTGTGTGTAGTTTAATAAGTATGCTCCCTCCCAGTCTGCAGCTATAATGGAATGACCCGGCACTGCTGACAGCACACTCCACTGAAACAGGGCTCTGTGCACATCTGCCACTGTAGCCTTGCCACATAATTGTTCAATTTACTGTACAGCCAATATCCCTGTGCTGTAATTGAATATGACTTTGTCCTGTTTGAGTAATCTCTTCGTTTCGTGCCACGACCCCTTTACTGGAGAGAGACAGAGAGACAGACAGACAGACAGACAGACAGACAGACAGACAGACAGGGGGAAACAGAGAGAGAGAGAGAAAGGTGAGAGTGAGAGGTGAATTACTGGCGTCTTGTGTAGATAAAGCATGTAGGTCACATTGAGCTCCCAGGCATATGGCAATGAGAATTTTGATGTTGACATCATCGCTCTGCTACACAACCATCTGAGAAATAAAGGGAGAATATTGTTTTATTGCATCAAGGGAGACACAAATTCAAAGCTACTCATAATCACTGAAGAAATATACAGTGTGATTCCAGTCCTAGTTGATTTGGCGTCTGTAACCTATGGTTAGTGACAACTGTTACTGGTTGCAGCATCTGCATTTTTTTAAACAGGTCCCAGAGTTTTGGTTTGTTTCTTGTTACTTAATCAAACTGTGTGCCACCAGGATTAACTGTGTCATGTCTTGTTTAAATAAAGAGGGGAGTTCTGCTGACACTATCTTCTGTCCAGTACATGCATGTGTCAGTTCTATAATGTAAAAAGGCTGAATGTTCGTTCAATTCTTTGAGTAACAGCAACGCGTTACGATAGGACTGCCTTTAAACGGGCATGCAGCTATTTTATCTCCTCCATGTCTCCGGTCGCTTCGCAAACTGACAATATGTTTAAGCGCACTCTCAGACAATGGGACATGGGAGTTTTCAAACCTGGGGGCACTGTGTATCAGTTGCCACCAACTGGACATTAGTGTCAGTGCACTTTCCTTTGCTCACCAGGCTTTGTTAGTGCAAGGAGGCTACATTTAAGCTTTGGTCTACAGACAGGTTGCTTTGTTGTTGGAACTATGTGGTAAGGGTTCCTAACCCCGAGATTCCACCAGATACGTGTCCGTTGTGTTACAGCTCCCCACCGGTTACATTTTGAGTCTGCCACGGCGCAGTACAGTCGCAGTCCTGTGATAATCACATAATCACTTGTGACCGCAGTTCTAGGAATGTGTTATAAACACAGCAACATAAAGTGTTCCCAACCGAAGGATTAGTAGAAGAGCTTGTATTTGTCTCTTTTTTTAGATTTTTGTGCTGGCTTAAAACATGGAGTGTTTTATTTTGAAAAGTAACCAGATGTTACAGTGTTGTTTCGTTGCGTGACTTCCTGTCTGCTCTGTGCTAAATTCAGCTGAATTGCTGCTGGCATCTGCCAGAAATAGAAGTCCTGCCAGAGCTGAGATGGAGCAGATACGCAGCCCAGTGGACCTGGTGGAAGTTAACACATGAAACCATGTTAACAGGCACGGCGGAGCCGTAACGCAGCGGACACATATCTGGTGGAATGGCGGGGTAACACTACATAACCTCCTTGGCAGCAGTATATATGAAAAGAAAAAAAAGTTCAATGTTAAATGTGTTGCTATCCTCTTACTGGAGACAATGAGCACAAACAGTCATCTTATGTGTCATGGCTAGTTTCAGATGGACGTGGCACCCACCTTTGCGCCCTGGCCATGTTGGTCTTAAAGTGAGGTGTGGACTGCTGTATTGATGGTGCACTGCAGTATCTTGAGGTGACAGAAAGCGACTGTGCTAATCCACTAAAAAGCTGGTCTAAAGTCAACGGTACTGTATTTTTCCTGTTATTTGAAGGGTGCATTATTCAGATAGTAATATGCCCCTACACAGGCGGGTTCAGAATGCGGATTCACTCTGATTTATTGATATGAGAGGCTTGTAGTTATTTAAAGGTTTTCATGCACGCATTAATGTCACCGTAACAAATATCGTGGCATTTTATCAGAATTGAATCAGAAAATTAATATTATACTTGTAATACTTGACACAGAAACAAATGAATGAGTAAACTTGTAAAGTCAGAGATAAATCAGGTAAGGAAATTGTATTTACCAGGTGTTTGTGCTGAGGTTATCATCATCAGAGGCAAAAATGTCATAGTTGGACCAATGAAAAAGCCATTGCAGGTGTACGTGATTTTTGCATTTGCAAGTGTTTCCGGGCAATAAAAAGGTCAGCTCCGACTGGGTTAGAAGTCCATGTGAATGTGAAATGTGATTATGAAAATGTTAGCTTCTAATTTGATCCTCACAGCTTAAGGTGCTAGCATTTTAGCATCAATAAATCATTAGCACATTCATTTTCACACATTAGTATAATTAGTGTGAACAAAGGAGGTCATTGAAAGGGAGACTGCCAGCCTCCGCCAGTTCTCTATACTGCTGCATCTTGCACTGGCTGCACTTTCGTGAGAAAAATAATCAGGAAGTGTTAGTGTCCATCCAATAAAAAATCGTCTAGTTAATTATCACTGATGGATTTCATCTAGCAAATCTTGTTGCTTTTCTATAAAGCGTTATAGTCATTCAGCAGAGACAGGGACTGAAGCCTTACTGCTACATTTTCTTCTTCTTAAAAGTAAACTGTTTTTTGAAACCTATATGAATCAGTTTTTTTTTTTTTCCGATTTGCATGTAAATACACCCCTGATATACTTTTACAGTCAGGCGTAGAAAGTAGTTCCTTCAGAATGTTTATTTTGTTTAAATGAGAGAGAGTCCAAGCTTAATTAAAGTGTTGTTGTTTGTTGAATTGGTTGTGAGAACAAAAAAGCAAGATCCTCAGAGCCAGTTAATATTCACTTTTGGACAACCTCATACAAATGTCCAGTTATCACTGGGCAACTGTCTATTTTCAGTGCCTGAAATAAGTATAGTCATCACCATAGTGGGAGGAGGAGTACCCTTGTCTTAAGTAGGAGTACCACTCAGCCTGTGAAGATGGATGTATAAGGTCATCAGTGGCTTTGAAGGAGCTTTGACCACTCTGAGAAATTTAAGGGAAAAATCGCTTAAATAATCTCACCTTTGGCAAGGTGACACATTTATAACAGAAATACAATTTCCCTCTATGTGTACTCGACACTCTATTTTTTTTTTAGAGTATACCACAAATATACCCCCATGGAAAGATGTAAGACTGCAGATGTGACATCGAATATCAAGTTCTGACTTTGTACCAACTTGGAGGAGGGGTTGTGGACAGCTAGCTCACGCTATAGATTCAACAAGTAAAATGTATTAAAGTCTTCTTATGACATTGTCCAGAATTTTTCCTGAAGGGCTAAAGTTACTGAGGTCATGAAGTCATTGCCTTTACTACCAACCTGGCACGTCATCTGGAAAGAGGCCCTCAGTATCCTACTGGATAAGGGATTTTTTTTATGACCTGAAGCATGAAAAAAATCAAGTATACACCACAAGGCTCTGAAAATATTTTTTTTCACCTGTTCTTAAGAAAAAGTAAACAAAAAAATAAATAAAATGAGTATAAATATGTTAACCCCCACACAAACAACTGGACATGGTTTGCGACCTTCTGCTTCTACTTGACCTGTCATTACAACTCAGATTTTTTTTCCTTTCTTGATTTCACAGACTAAGTACCTTGAATGTCACAGTGGGACAGAGAGTGGACTGGTCACAGTGGGACAGAGAGTGGACTGGTCACAGTGGACAGAGAGTGGACTGGTCACAGTGGTACAGAGAGTGGACTGGTCACAGTGGTACAGAGAGTGGACTGGTCACAGTGGTAGAGAGAGTGGACTGGTCACAGTGGTACAGAGAGTGGACTGGTCACAGTGGTAGAGAGAGTGGACTGGTCACAGTGGACAGAGAGTGGACAGGTCACAGTGGTAGAGAGAGTGGACTGGTCACAGTGGACAGAGAGTGGACAGGTCACAGTGGACAGAGAGTGGACTGGTCACAGTGGGACAGAGAATGGACTGGTCACAGTGGTACAGAGAGTGGACTGGTCACAGTGGACAGAGAGTGGACAGGTCACAGTGGACAGAGAGTGGACAGGTCACAGTGGACAGAGAGTGGACTGGTCACAGTGGGACAGAGAATGGACTGGTCACAGTGGTACAGAGAGTGGACTGGTCACAGTGGACAGAGAGTGGACAGGTCACAGTGGTACAGAGAGTGGACTGATCACAGTGGTAGAGAGAGTGGACTGGTCACAGTGGGACATAGAGTGGACAGGTCACAGTGGACAGAGAGTGGACAGGTCACAGTGGACAGAGAGTGGACTGGTTACAGTGGGACATAGAGTGGACTGGTTAAAATGGGACAGAGAATGGACTGGTTATAATGGGACAGAGAGTGGACTGGTCACAGTGGGACATAGAGTGGACTGGTTATAATGGGACAGAGAATGGACTGGTTATAATGGGACAGAGAGTGGACTGGTCACAGTGGACAGAGAGTGGACTGACCACAGTGGTAGAGAGAGTGGACTGGTCACAGTGGACAGAGAGTGGACTGGTCACAGTGGGACAGAGAGTGGACAGGTCACAGTGGACAGAGAGTGGACTGGTCACAGTGGACAGAGAGTGGACAGGTCACAGTGGTACAGAGAGTTGACAGGTCACAGTGGTACAGAGAGTGGACAGGTCACAGTGGACAGAGAGTGGACAGGTCACAGTGGTACAGAGAGTGGACAGGTCACAGTGGACAGAGAGTGGACTGGTCACAGTGGTACAGAGAGTGGACAGGTCACAGTGGACAGAGAGTGGACAGGTCACAGTGGACAGAGAGTGGACAGGTCACAGTGGTACAGAGAGTGGACTGGTCACAGTGGTACAGAGAGTGGACTGGTCACAGTGGACAGAGAGTGGACAGGTCACAGTGGTACAGAGAGTGGACTGATCACAGTGGTAGAGAGAGTGGACTGGTCACAGTGGGACATAGAGTGGACAGGTCACAGTGGACAGAGAGTGGACAGGTCACAGTGGACAGAGAGTGGACTGGTCACAGTGGGACATAGAGTGGACTGGTTAAAATGGGACAGAGAATGGACTGGTTATAATGGGACAGAGAGTGGACTGGTCACAGTAGGACATAGAGTGGACTGGTTATAATGGGACAGAGAATGGACTGGTTATAATGGGACAGAGAGTGGACTGGTCACAGTGGACAGAGAGTGGACTGGTCACAGTGGGACAGAGAGTGGACTGGTTATAATGGGACAGAGAATGGACTGGTCACAGTGGACAGAGAGTGGACTGACCACAGTGGTAGAGAGAGTGGACTGGTCACAGTGGACAGAGAGTGGACTGGTCACAGTGGGACAGAGAGTGGACAGGTCACAGTGGACAGAGAGTGGACTGGTCACAGTGGGACATAGAGTGGACTGGTCACAGTGGGACATAGAGTGGACTGGTCACAGTGGACAGAGAGTGGACTGGTTATAATAGGACAGAGAGTGGACTGGTCACAGTGGGACATAGAGTGGACAGGTCACAGTGGACAGAAAGTGGACAGGTCACAGTGGACAGAGAGTGGACAGGTCACAGTGGACAGAGAGTGGACTGGTCACAGTGGTACAGAGAGTGGACTGGTCACAGTGGTACAGAGAGTGGACAGGTCACAGTGGTACAGAGAGTGGACTGGTCACAGTGGTACAGAGAGTGGACTGGTCACAGTGGTACAGAGAGTGGACAGGTCACAGAGGGACAGAGAGTGGACAGGTCACAGTGGTACAGAGAGTGGACTGGTCACAGTGGGACATAGAGTGGACTGGTCACAGTGGGACAGAGAGTAGACTGGTCACAGTGGTACAGAGAGTAGACAGGTCACAGTGGACAGAGAGTGGACAGGTCACAGTGGACAGAGAGTGGACTGGTCACAGTGGTACAGAGAGTAGACAGGTCACAGTGGACAGAGAGTGGACAGGTCACAGTGGACAGAGAGTGGACAGGTCACAGTGGTACAGAGAGTGGACTGGTCACAGTGGTACAGAGAGTGGACAGGTCACAGTGGACAGAGAGTGGACTGGTCACAGTGGGACATAGAGTGGACTGGTCACAGTGGGACATAGAGTGGACTGGTCACAGTGGACAGAGAGTGGACTGGTTATAATAGGACAGAGAGTGGACTGGTCACAGTGGGACATAGAGTGGACAGGTCACAGTGGACAGAAAGTGGACAGGTCACAGTGGACAGAGAGTGGACAGGTCACAGTGGTACAGAGAGTGGACTGGTCACAGTGGACAGAGAGTGGACAGGTCACAGTGGACAGAGAGTGGACAGGTCACAGTGGTACAGAGAGTGGACTGGTCACAGTGGTACAGAGAGTGGACAGGTCACAGTGGACAGAGAGTGGACAGGTCACAGTGGACAGAGAGTGGACTGGTCACAGTGGTACAGAGAGTAGACAGGTCACAGTGGACAGAGAGTGGACAGGTCACAGTGGACAGAGAGTGGACAGGTCACAGTGGTACAGAGAGTGGACAGGTCACAGTGGGACAGAGAGTGGACTGGTCACAGTGGTACAGAGAGTGGACTGGTCACAGTGGTACAGAGAGTGGACTGGTCACAGTGGTAGAGAGAGTGGACTGGTCACAGTGGACAGAGAGTGGACAGGTCACAGTGGTACAGAGAGTGGACTGGTCACAGTGGTACAGAGAGTGGACTGGTCACAGTGGTAGAGAGAGTGGACTGGTCACAGTGGACAGAGAGTGGACAGGTCACAGTGGTACAGAGAGTGGACTGGTCACAGTGGACAGAGAGTGGACTGGTCACAGTGGACAGAGAGTGGACTGGTCACAGTGGTACAGAGAGTGGACTGGTCACAGTGGTACAGAGAGTGGACAGGTCACAGTGGTACAGAGAGTGGACTGGTCACAGTGGACAGAGAGTGGACAGGTCACAGTGGTACAGAGAGTGGACTGGTCACAGTGGTAGAGAGTGGACAGGTCACAGTGGTACAGAGAGTGGACTGGTCACAGTGGTAGAGAGAGTGGACAGGTCACAGTGGACAGAGAGTGGACTGGTCACAGTGGACAGAGAGTGGACTGGTCACAGTGGACAGAGAGTGGACTAGTCACAGTGGGACAGAATCTGAGAGGACCAGTGAAAATATGTGTTGAGAAGTAACAGAGTTGAACCAGGTGCAGATGGTTGGGGACGGTGCACAGTGCTCACTTAATGACATTGAGAAAGGTGATTATGTCCCCTGTGTTGCATAGCAACATAGTGTTCTGTGTGCATGCTGTGTGTTGTGTACAAGCTGTGCAGCTCTCCTGGCTTTGGTGATTGCTTTTGGCAGCCACTGCCTTGTCTATAGGTCTTTATATTGTTGGTTATTTGTGTTTGACTGCATTTTGTCCCCTTTTCTGGTTGATTGTAGTGAGGCTTTACAGTGGAAGGCTGATTTATATTTAGAATCGAAAATTTGAGGTATGCACAGGCCTCCAAATCTATCAAATTGAATATATTATCGGTTTGAACATAAGGGCTAAATGGCGTGATACTGTTCCACTCATGCTGTTGGGTTGACAGTTGAATGCAATGGTAGCCTCATGGTGTTCTTAACTAAACAGCAGCATCATATATCACCAGATAGTCCCCTCAAGTGCTTGACTCAAATATTCTACTTATTATTTCCATAGTTTAGTTAATCCAGTCCAATCCAACTTTATTTGTTAAGCACTTTAATACAACCAAAGTTGCCCAAAGTGCTGTACAAAAGAATAAATAAGACATCATAAATAAAGGACATGACAGCTCACATGAGGCGCAAAATTACATATGAAATACAACAATAAATTAAAAGACATGACTATAGATAGTTACCTCAGCATTGTTTTATAAATAAAATTTATAAAACTCATGCATTATTGAACGTGGATAAGAACCCCAAAACCGCAACAATAACAATAACAGACATGTTTGTCTTGTCTGTATTTTGGCTGTGACCTTTTCTATAACCTCATTCACCTTTTGCTGTCATTGTTTTATGTTTGGGGGTTGTGACTGTAACCATAGGACTGTAAAAGTTTATTTGGAGATCAAAAGTAGGGTCCATGATAAATGCATGTTACGTGTTCTTCAGGATTTGATTTCCTAGAGGGATTCCTAAAATAAAGACATTGGGCCAAGTTTTAACCTCGCAACTAAAATTAATTCTATTTCCGTTTTAATATCCTCCCAGTATCCCAGGCAAATACATAATTAAGACAGGTCTCTTTGTTGGCAACAACTCCTCCAACATAATCTTAAGGATTTTCCATATTGAGCCATTATGAATAGAATTCTAAAATATCTGTTTTTGACCTTCCAATCAAACTCTCTGCCGTTTGGGCTGATTGTTAGTTTATGATGAGACAAGTAAGATTCATCCCATTGGTTTGAAGATATTACCTTGTTCAATTCCAGTTCCCATCATCTTTTAACCCTTTAGGCGCCGGGTTTTATTTTTAAAAATACTTGATCAGCGATCCTCAATAGGCGGCCCCCGGGCCGCATCCGGCCCGCCGGTCTCCTGTTTGTGGCCCCAAAACTTTTATTCCTTCACCATGTGTTTTGGTTGGGTCAGCACGTGTGCACCGGGACTTGTCTCCATGCCAACGATACACAGACAGCTGGGTCACTCACCGCTATGAGCGCAACTTTTAACTTTCACTTTCGTTTTCGGAGCAGTTCGCGTATTCACATTTTGCCGGTGGTAAAAGATTGAAAATGGCATGTTTCCAAGTACATTGCTATTACAAAGTGAACAGTGAAAATCTGCGACTCAGAGAAATAGGGATTTAAAATTTGTATTCATTCAAGCCCCACGTATCTGACAGTGCAGCGGTAACAAAGGCCAGACGTAGTTTAACTAATTCTACTCCGTCTCGTCATGTATTTTCAAACTCAAATATTGTAACAGACGGGGAGTTTCTCCCGGCAAACACCCTCTCACTCACGGTGCCAAAATGTTTATCATCCTTGTTAAAACTCAACACCATTTAATCAAAGAACAAATGACGTGAATTAACCCACAACCATCTTACATATCATCTTATTCACAAACACATTCACGAACCATAATTACACCAACAACAACAGAATACCCAAGAGTCATTGCGCCACAGTCCACAAGGGGCGTTACAATATGCCAGGAGAAGCTGTGATAAAGATTTCCAATTTGAAACGGCATTATGAGACGAAGCATAGGAATTTTGAAGAGACATTTCCTCAAAATTCAGCGATAACACAGCACCAATAAATGCACTGAAATCGTCATATCAAGCTGCAAGCAGGATGCTTGTCACATCTATGTCACAATGAAATAAAATAATGCATGACTGAAGTGATGGACACAATGTTTGAAGGCAAACAAAAAGAGGACATATTCAACTATGTATTTTAATTTATGTTTAAATGGAAATTACATTTTATTTTAGTTCGTATTTTGTTGTTTAGAATGAAAAGGACATTTTGTTTTGAATATTACAGTATTATTGCATGTGGCCTGACCGACCTCAATACATGGACCTTTGAGTACTAGATTTTAACATCTAAATTTCAGAAGGCTGTGGCTTGAAAGTGATTTGAGATAGAGACAAAGTCTAAATGAGACAAATATTGAGAATTACCTAAAGTTTATCTAGGGAGTGAATATTACCATCTAATTTGCATATTATTACGTCATATGGCGGCAGCCATATTGGATTATGTAATTTCCATGAAATACCTGATATTTTGAAAGAGAGTTGAACTTATATCATCATATTCATCCCCTCCATCCATTTATTATGTTGTCCACACATCAAATGAACATGGAAAAAGTAAATTGTAAGCCAACAGTGATAAACTAGACCTATTACTACACCACAAACTGTATGCATTTTTTTTTCTCTTCTCTTCTTTATCATTATTATTATTATTATTATTATTATTATTATTATTATTATTATATGATAATAATAATAATAATACTGCTACTACTAATAATAATAATAATAACAGTAGGCGTCTTTTAGCTGCAGAGACCTTATCTGTGCCCATCTATCCAGATAAAAGTTTGTAGTTTTTGTAGAGTGTGGAGCCTCTCATTGCAAGCCCCCCCCCCCCCCCACAACACCCATCAGCCCTTCTACGAACACTTCACCCACGTCTCCCCCTGCTATCCCCACTAGTGTTGGGAGAAGAGTTGGACTCGTGTGTGCTTTGTGCTTCGTGAATACTTGCTGCACCACTGCCGCACATGGAGGTTATGTGACCGTTGCGGTGGAAAGAGTGAACACTAACGCGAGAGATGGGGACTCGAGTCACTGTGACTTGGACTCGAGTCGACTCGAGTCGCTGTTTTGATGACTTGTGACTTGACTTGAAAATAAATAAAAGACTTGAGACTCGACTCGGACTTGGAAGTTAATGACTCGGGACTTGTCTTTATTTGAGACACAATGACTTGAATGACTTGAGTGTTATTCAGTTCATGATTTCAGTTTGAATATAAATTAATACATTAATTAAAAAAAAATATATATATATATATCGATTACCCGGTAGGAGCGGAGGCTGAGAATGGCGTTGTCATGATTGGATCACTACCCTGTCAATCAATCATGCCCTCTCTACGTACCTTATGTGTTTATTTGAGAAACCCGCCCTCTTATATCAGATCTGCATCATTATGGCAGCAGGAGGAGTGCCGAGAGTCATAGTCTTCGGCTTTCGGAATTACCATTTTGACGGCAAAAGACGCACAGCACAGTGCAAGACATGCGACATAAACATCTCGGACAGCCAAGCGACAACTTCAAACTTTGATCGTCATTTGAAGTGCCATTCTGCCCAGTAAGTGCTTGTCAATTAGCTAATATTATCCTGTTAGCCTCGTCGGTAGTTAGCTAACTTTAGCTTGATATGATACGGAGGTGGGGGTGGGAAGGGTCGGTTTGGTGGAACTTCTTGTTTTTAATTTGCCAACATCAACCCCAGACAACGTGAGCGAACCTTCCGACCGGTTCATCACAAGACTGGCTGTACGTTTTACGAACGAGCAACACAGGGTTAAATGAGCTAAATAACATACCAGCCCGCCAACACTGAATCAGTACCCAGTGTTTTTCCTGCCTCTTAAGCAACGGCGGGCCGCCTGCGTGATTTTGGCTGCTACCTCTGTGTGTGTGTGTGTCTGTGTGTGTGTGCACGCGCGTGCACGTGGGGGTCATCCCTGCAAAGTAAATATTGCAGCGATGAAGTCACCTAAAAGTAGTAGTAGTAGTAGTAACTAAGGTTGTGAAGTTGAATGAATACTGTTTGAGATGGACTAAGTGAAGCAGTTGTCTTAAAATTGAGTAATTACTACAAGCTAAAACACTAGTAAATAAAGTAGATGCTGCTTAAAAACAGATCATGACACAAATATGGTTTTAAAACTTAGCAAAGTAAGTAAATATAATTAAAAATGGAATACATATGTTAAAACAGTACATGAAATAAATAGGATTTTAAAATGAAGTAACCCCTAGTTAAAAAACAGCATATGAAGTTGATTTGGGTTAACAGCTGAGTAAATGTAAATTTCTGTTTTGTTTGATTCCATTATGTATTTTACTAAATATCAGCAATGACAATGCAAATCAGATTTTTACTGACAGTTACACTTTATTAAGATCAGATTCTGCGGGTTAAATTGCAATAATAAGGTGACTTGACTTGGACTTGACTTGACTTGACTCGACTTGATATAACCTGTGACTTGACTTGACTTGACTTGCCCAAGAAAAAATGACTTGGGACTTACTTGAGACTTGAAGTTTAAGACTTGAGACTTACTTTGAGACTTGCACATATGAGACTTGGTCCCATCTCTGACTAACGCTGGTCCTAGCGCTATTCTCACCACCCCCGCTGCTTCTACCACATCCATTCGCTCTCCTACTGATACTACGAGTTCATGTATCATTTCCACTCTCACCTATGTTGGGCAAAGGGTTGTGTGTTTGTGCTTATGCGTTTTCCTCACTCTGCGCGGCAGCGCCATTGCTATGCAAGGACGCACCATGACTAGCACGCTCACCAATTGACCGACAGTCATCTCTCAAAGTTAGATTTTCCCCTTCAGAATCAGAATCAGTGAATAGGAGCACAATCACTTCCCTACGTGTCAACTTTTTGCTTGCCGTTGTCGTTTATTTTGTCTCAATAACTTCTAAATCCAGAAATACTGCTTCAGCAAAATAGCTTCCTGGCACACTGTCTCCGGTCTCTTACCCAACAGTTTGCATGGGATTTCCTCGAAGATTTTGCATTGAAGCATGACGTATTTCTGAGCTAAGGTCTAAGTACGGGATGTCTGCCAACTAGTGGTGGGGAGTATGAACGACATATAACATTCTAAACTGCTGTTTTGTTCAGTACTATGGGGAGTCGCAAAAGGGTTAATTTCCAAATCCTTATTCTCTATGGAATCAATTCATTCTTAAAGGGATGGTTTGTGTTTTTTTTAAGTGGGGTGATATAAAGTACATATCTATAGTCGATCTGTTTCCTACCGTAATCACCGATCAGCGCAGCCTCAGTTTGAAGAAGTAGAGAGCCGCTCCAGCCCAGATGCTCAGCTTTGTACTGCAGTGAACGGGTCCAGAGAAAAAGCGAAAAAATTTAACCACCTAAAACAAGGCTCACCTAAAAAAATCTATAACAGTTCAAGTGTACATTGTATAGAGAAAATTCACACCGCTTTACATCGCCATCAGACCGGCCTTTCTTTTGGCACTACATTTTGTCAACCGTAGAACCTCCGTATCCCTACGCATTAGTGCAACTGGGCAACAGGTGATCTGCGAGTGACGAAATACAGTGCGAGGCCCAGTTGCTGGATGAGAGGTTTACTTTCAATAAAAAACAAAACTTAACAATTTCAGACATGGACACAGACCGTAGAACCTCTGTATCCCTAAGCATTATGCGTAGGGATACAGAGGTTCTACGGTTGAGAAAATGTAGTGCCAAAAGAAAGGCCAGTCTGACAGCGATGTAAAGCGGTGTGAATTTTCTCTATGACGCTTTGCTCACTCTTGGCATTCTCTCGATGAACTTCATAAGGTAGTCACCTGAAATGGTTTTCCGACAGTCTTGAAGGAGTTCCCAGAGGTGTTGAGCACTTGTTGGCTGCTTTGCCTTCACTCTGCAGTCCAACTCATCCCAAACCATCTCAGTTGGGTTTAGGTCAGGTGATTGTGAAGGCCAGGTCGTCATGCAGCACTCCATCACTCTCCTTGCCATTACAAAGCCTGGAGGTGTGTCTGGGGTCATTGTCCTGTTGAAAACTATGATGGTCCCTCTAAGCACAACCCGGATTTGATGGCGTATCGCTGCAAAACGCTGTGGTCACCATGCTGGTTAAGTGTTCCTTGTGTTTGTTGGCCCACACACTTCAACCATGAAGACCTTATTCACACAGTCTCCTCTGCAAAGGTGATGTTGAGATGAAAAGATGCTCTGTGAATAATTTTTGTGGGCTCACATCTGAGGTGCTGTTAATTTGCAGTCTCTGAGGCTGGTAACTCTAATGAACTTAATATCTGCAGCAGATGTAACTCTTGGTCTTCCTTTCCTGGGGAGGTCCTCATGAGAGCCATTTTCATCACAGTGTTTGATTGTTTTTGCGACTGCACTTGAGGACACATTAAAAGTTCTTGACATTTTCTGGATTGACTGACCTTCATGTCTTAAAGTAATGATGGACTGTCGTTTCTCTTCACTTAACTGAGTGGTTCTTGCCATAATATGGATTAGAATAGTAGTCAAATAGTGCTATTCCCCTGTGTACCAACCCTATCTCTACACAACACAGCTGATGGTCTCAAACCATGTTAAACACTTGTTTTGTTTACTACACATACATGTACTACATGATAAAGTAGTGATCATTAAGTAGGTGTATGTATATCGAGAAGAAATTGGCCAAAAACAACTACTGCAGAAAGTTGTTAGTCAAGAGAACGAGTTTGGTTTCGGCTCCATTTTTGGTCAGTGGCAATAACTGAAGCCTGCAACTGGCCATTCATCCTGAATGCAATCACAAACTGATATCCTGTTTCATTGTCTGAGCTCAAATGGAATCTTGTTACTGGTGGGGGTGTTGGTGGTGACGGAGAATGAGAAAATCACCACATTTGCTGTTGAGAGAGTGAGGTGCTCTTTGACCAGATTGAACTGTTTCTCAGCTCCCTCTGTAATGGATTATGTTGTTTGGTGCTTTTTTCTGCTTTTCCACCTTTTCTGACCTCCATCACTGACCCCACGTACATTCCTGTGGCTAGAGAGGATGGTGCAATCAAGCCCGTCGGATGCTCAACTACCACAACCCCCTTTCCAAGAACACCCCCATCCCCCCATCCCCTCCCAACAGCAGCACCCCCCTGCCACAGGCGAAGTTGGATGGATTAGCTGAAAAAAGGCCGCATTTCTGAAACTGATTATAGTTTACTTAGAGCAAGCAGTGTCTACTTTGGGACCATTGTTCATCACTGTGCACTGATAATATCCAGCCACCACACACAGTGATACACTCGAGGGACTGCGTGTGTGTGTGTTGTGCTTTATCTACTGCCTCCCCCTGCAGCGCTGCGTGTGTGAGTCGGCCGAGAAGATCCAGTGCTGCTGTGTATTGGGAATAAGAGTCATTCTCTCCAGTTTGTGAATTAATTTTCTATGAGCTGAGAGTCGGATTTGAACTTAATAGGGACTTAGATGTACACTCCTCCCCATCTCTTTTTATTCCACAGCCGTACTGCCGCACATCACTCACAAACTTGTGTGTGTGTGACTGTGTACGCTCATTCCTCGCTCTTTGACTAATAGTAAGCCAGGCTACGCCCTAGGCCTCCTGTCTCATCCATCCAGTGTGTGTCTGTGTGTAGAAATGTAGTTGTGTGTGAATATGTGTAGAAATGTGTGTGAGTGTGTGTCAGAGATAGCGGACTGGGGCAGGACGCTCTGTCTCATTTATCTGCTGTTGACGTTGAGTGTGATTTCCTCTGCTGAGGGGAAACGATGCCCCTGCTTATTAATTATGCCTGAAATATTAAAAAGACTCCATCAAACATGAATTATTAATTCATTTGGCCCAGATCATCTCGGCTAAAGATTTCCAAGACTTGTCATACATCATCTGACGAGGCCGTGACAACATTGCACAAGTGAGAGGCTGGGTGTAATATCCCTGTAAACACAAGGAGTGTGTGTGTGTGTGTGTGTGTGTGTGTGTCCTGGTTTGACAAGGAGTGAGAAATGTGTATGTGTATGTGTATTTATAATACAGAGTTCTTTCAAACACCTATAGATTCACACTTGGCTGTACTTTGATTAGCATTTTTTGACCAAGGTGATATGTAATACTTTCTCAGAGGAAGTACTTGATGACTGCTTAAACATATATCTGATTTCTGTGTGTGTCTCTCTGTGCCAGCCCCATGTCTGACAGGAGACCTGTCCAGGGGGTAGGCCATCTCTCATCCCTCACTTCTAATGGTTCGACAAGTTATCTGATTTTAATTTCTGAATGGAACCATTAAAATATGTAATCATCCATCTTCCATCCTACTTTCGTATTACATATTTTTAAACCTGGGCACTATATTTATATGTTTTGGGCTTGGTTAGGGATTCATATTTCCCAACATTTTGAAATTGGTCCAGTAGTATTCCTCAGTTGGCAGCCACAGTTGCAAGGGCTACGAGGTAATGTCCTTTGGGGCAGCTCCAATTCAAAGTTACGTCCACTAAAAGTGATTTTGCTACTGACAGGCAAAGGTTATTATTCACAGTGTCTGACTATATCACATAAACAATTAAGACTGAGTTCAGTAACATCTTTTTTGTTACCAGAAAAACGAGTAGCACTCTGAAATCTCAGGAGGTAGGCTGTTGCAGTTGCCGCCTTATCTAAATCATCTAAGCCAGATAAATATTCTGCCATGAATTTTGAAATAAATGCTTGCTGACAGTCCTTCTTGGTAAACTACTCTTCTCTCCACCTCTGAGTCACGTTCCCACCGTCAGCTTCCTGATACAAGGCACGAACGAGATTTCATAAGGGATACATTTAAAACATATTGTTACCGGCAGGCCACTAAAACCACACTTGCATTAAGTGATCAGTCATCAACTGCTACAGCTCCGACGACAGCCAGTATAGAAATGATTGACTTCTCGATGCACCTTGAAATTAAGAAAATACACACTGTCCAGTACCTGCGTAGTTGGTAGTGTGGTAGAATTACAAGTAGTCATGGTATTAGTGATTGGTTAGCGTGTGTGTGTGTGTGTGTGCTTGATATAACATTCTCCATGTATGCTCATAAGTTTGGCAATATGACAGAGGTCCTGCCAGAGTGATACTACATTGTTCACACTGAGGATGAATGGTCCTGTTGCAGAGCCACTTAGTCACAATTGTTCATGGTCAACAAGGCCTCGGTGACAGATAACAGGTTGTACTGTTCAGAATGAAATGGAAAATGTTCTTGTACAGAGCCTGAACCTGATGCTGTAGGACTTGCACAGACATGAGTAGACATGCAGTGTTTTGAATCACAAAACACAGCTTGTCCATTTTGAAATACCTCAAACCCCCCATAGGAGGATGGCGCTGGTTACGGCGACATGCAGCAGTAGCTCCCGTGTGCTCCGTGCAGATTTAATGTGCCCAGATGCAGGACTGATAGACTTAAGAAATCCTGGGTTCCCGTGGCTATTGGCCTTCTTAACAATTAATAGCACTGTGGTCACCTTGTTTTATCCAGTTTTTATCCAGTGTAGCACTGTTGCACTTTGTTTGTTTGTTTGTTGAATTGTCGTTGTCCCATATCACCCATGTTGTTGTGTATTCCATCGTCACTCTTTTTATTGTGTATTTTTCACTGTTGTTTTGCTGCTGGCTGCACCAGAAATTGCCCTCCGGGGACAATAAAGATCTCTTGACTTGACTTGACTAGTCATTGTTGTACTGCAGATATTCTATATGATGAGAATTGATTCTAGAAATGCATTCCCTATTTCTCCTCTGGAACTGATTCAGAACCTGACTTTGGTGAACAGCTTTTAGAGAAATTTGAGGTTCCTCTCCTCTAGAACTCCTGTTTGTTTTACCCATAAGTGTAATACATCAGAGATGAAAATAATCCTCAGACCTCACTTTGTCCTCCTGATTTTTGCCCAATTGAAAAATTAGAACCCTGGTTTGGGTTTTTGGTTAGTTGATTCTCTGTTTTATGTTGAAAGCTTATAGTTTTACTTTCCACTTCCTGTCTTCTTCTGTGTTCCTCCCCAGCCTGCTTTACTTTTACAGCTGTCTTGCATCGGCCTTCCCAGTTCTTGTTTCCTCTACTGATTCCTTCGACTGATGTTTCTCCTGCACTCTCCACCTGTAACTCATCCCCTTGTTATCTTTAGTTGTATTTGTCCAGTCATTAGTTCAGTCTGTTTTGTTTCATCTGTTTTGTTCCCATTTATTCTGTGTCTCTTTTTCCTGCTTTCTTGTGGTGTTTTACCAGCTGCCTGTGTCTTTGTGTTATTCTGCTCTGTACTTTGATTTTGGTTTGTACTTGCTTAGTTGTATGCTTCTGGATTACTCTTTTTCTTTGTTGTCTGGCTTTTTGTGTGCACTTTGTTTTGGATTTGGGGTTTTCGGTACTGGACTATCACCATTTTTTTAAAACACTGGCAGAAATATAAATAATCAAACCAACTCTTAGTACTTGGTTTGTATTTGGTTACAAAAAATATTTAAATACTCTAATGTCGACATAGTCTACTGACCGCTCAAAGCTCTCTACAACACCTGTCACTCTCATCCAGTCACACACACACATTCACACACACCTTCACACACAGAGGCAGAGGCAGAAGCTGCCATGCTAGGACCAATTTGGGATTCAGTGTCTTGCTCAAGGATCGACATACAGCTATGGGAGCTGGGGATTGGAACCAGCTACTTTTTGATTACTGGATGACCTGCTCCCACCCAAGATGGACATTTCAGTAGTAGTAAAGCTGCTTGGTTGGTAGTTGTTTGAATCACAAAACAACAGGCTACTCTTTGCCGTTGTGAGAGGATGAGCATTACTCTCACAGACACAAGGTCACTAGTTCTAATGAAGACAAAAGTAAGTCACAGCCAGTAATGACCAATGCTTCCAGTACAAGACATACAGTGACAGAGGAAAACGCGGGATTTCATTATATGGCTGCAATTTTAGTGGCTTCATGTGAATATTATTTAATTGATTAATACAAATATTACTTTTACCATCCCTGCACTCCATAATGTGCTTTACTTTAATTGCAGAAATCTGTATTCCAGACAGAGTAGTCGTTATTCTGCCAGACACCTTACAGAAACGAAGAGCAGGAGTTTGGACCAGTGTCAAGCTTCAGATCTCTGCATGTTTTTTTTCTGATCCAGCCTAACTGTCCAGGGTTTTAGCAGCAACACCAAAATCATATTCCCAGCCGGGCCCCCTTAAGGCCGAGAAGTGCTATATGTAGTACTTTGAAATAACACATCATTCTCACAGACTAGGTAAAGAAAATTCCACCATGACCACTGGAGGATCCTGCTACAATCGGAAATGAAAATCTCCACTCAAAAACAGTGCATCAGCCTGGCTTTGGTTTAGAAATAAGACTTTGAGTCCGCTGGGAAGGCATGGGAAACACAGATATGTGATAATATGCCCCAGAAGTGGATCAACAAACACTGTACATTTTTAGTCTTATTCTCTGGTCTATTGTATTTGAGAGCAGGAGTCATGTAAGTTAAGTGGGTCAAGAAATAGACAGTGCCGTTTTGTTCTTGTATATAGTGAGAGGGAGGCAATGTCAGCCATATAGTGGTCTGTGTACGTCCAACACTGTGGTCTAGATCAACATATATGGAATCATTTTTGTCACTCTGCTATTAAATTTGCTGTGGAAATTCAAAATCCCCTGACGACAAATCATTTTGAAAACCTTCTCCCTTTTCTCTATATTACCACCAATATATCTGCCCCGCCACCATATTGCTCTATACTGGTTTCTAAAAAACAATGAGATAATCCATCAAGCATTTCCTTCTAGCATTCCTGAGCTTTCCTCTTGCACCACCCCAAAGTCTAAATGTGAACTTCACAAGATTTCCGATAATCCGATAATGAGCCATTAACCAATTGCCATGAAGATTTACATCATATTCATGCTCCCAAATAGTTGAACCATTTGGGATTCTTTGACAGAAGACCTACTGTAGCACAAACTAAATTTGTTCAGTGAATATGGATGGTCCCCAGAAGATGATTCACATTGATTCTGCCATGAGAGGGGGCTGTGGGGATTAACACTGACCAAAGAATGAAGACTTTGTTGAAGCTTCCTGATGTTCCTGATCAACATCAGACCAAAATGACCAACCTTCACATCTCCCTATCTTGAATCCCTGAAATGTTGTATCACCAGTAATGTTGACAAAGAATATCCGTCATGTCTCATGTTTGTCATTGTGGACTTGTTTATTATTTAACCAATCTAGAATTCTTCCCTGATCTTGACCAAGAGCTGTGAGAGCCTAAACATAGCCCTAATAAGATGAATAATGCTGTAGTTGGTACAAGAAGAAAGTGTAGTTCACCAACTGATGATGTAGAAAACCAAATTAAAACATTGTCAGTGAACATTTTACTGCTGTTTTTCTTAAAATAGTTTATCATAATGTAATTTGGATAATATTGTATTTTAGCAGTCTTGCCAGAACAATATGTTGGCTGTTGACAACCTGTAACAGCTGATATTTTCACATTTGTACATGTCATATTTACCAAATACAGATTTGCATGACACCTCTTGATAGACATTTTTAAGCAGACCTAGGGGCAATTTTTTGCCATTATTTTTGACTGGAAGCCATGTTTGTGCTGATCAGTGTTGGGCACGTTACTTTTAAAAAGTAATTAGTTATAGTTACTACTTACTTCTCCCAAAAAGTAACTGAGTTAGTAACTGAATTACTCCACTATAAAAGGAACTAGTTGCCAGGGAAAGTTGTGTTACTTTTTTTTCTTACCTCTTTTTTTTAACTATTTTATTTTCAGTTTTATATATACAATATACAGACAGTGCAATGTAGACAGACATAACAAAAGGAAAAACATAGGGGCTAATCTCCCTGCCCCACAAGGAGATCCCCTCCTCTTTTGAACTCGGCATTCATTTTAGCATACTCGGCATCCATGTATTTAGAAAATGTCTTTCTGCATGGCGGACTGGCACCTGCTCTCCCTGGTATTTTGCCAATAAGGGCTCTGAAGGAGTCTGAGTCAGCTGTTGATAACGGGAGCATGTTCTCAACAACATACCTGCCTATCATTGTAGAAGCGTGTGCCGCTGAGAGATGCTTCATTAGATTAGAGTTGCTCACAACGGACATGGACAAACACTTTGCTCTGGGACATAATGGACACTTCAGATGTCAGATGACAACTGCGTTGTAACGATGGAAATAGTAATTAGTTAGATTACCTGTTACTGAAAAAAAGTAGCCGTTAGTAATCCCGTTTATTTTAATGCCCTTATTCCCATCACTGGTGCTGACCAACACATTTCAAGCCAATACAAGATCTTTTCATAACTCAAGTGTTTTTTGTCGCTAAATCTAACCAGAGCATTAGCACTGTACTGTCATGAGATAAATGAGAATATTGAACCTAGAGAAAAATAAGGTTGTGCCATAAAGAAATGTTTCAAATTATTTGTTGCTGTTTGGGTTGCATGTTTTTCTCACAATGTATTTGCAGTTTCAAAAAAATAAACTCTGACCTCAGTTTCACTGTGCATTCTGCAATGTTACTTATACAGATCTATGATGGGAGATGCCCTCTTCTTGCAGTCCAAGGTTTCAAAGTGACGGTAGATTGTGAAATATATCATGGAATACTGTTATATCAAGAAAAGGGACATTTTTCCTTTTTTCCTCATAGATTATGGAGGATTTTCAGGATTTAGACTGTGACTGGAGCGCAGAGTGAGCCCTCTTTCATCCCCATCTCAGCCAAACTGGCCTGCTCTCCTGGATATCATTTATCGTCTGTGTCTGACATGACAGCCATGATGACGAGACAAGTGCCCCATCACTCATAGTTCAGTGCGACAGAAAATGTGAGGGCATGTGCACGTGTGTGTGTGTGTGTGTGTGTGTGTTGGGGCAACCTGAATTTGGCAAAGGTCAATGGGAGATTTAAGCCATTCTCTCCATCCCCTCCCCATTGTTTTCTTGCAATTCCTTCCTCTGTCCTAATCCATCTGCTCTCTCTCTCTCTCTCTCTCTCTCTCTCTCTCTCTCTCTCTGTATGTGTGCATGTGTTGCTAGGCACCATCAAACCAACACACACACACACACACACACACACACACATACAGCAATCACCTTTTAATTCCCTTTGATGTATTGCTCTGGCAGGAACCAATTTTAGTGCCCAGAATTGGACCTTAAATCACCAAATCACCTCCTTTCACCCATCCAGCCATCTATCAACCTGCTACAGTTGAAAAAACCCACATCAATATATCAGCAATGTAAATAAATGACTATATGCTGTGATGGCTAGGATAAATACTGTATCGACAGAGACTGAAGGATTTGTTTCAGTATTGATGGATGACAGCTGTGTCGCTGCCAAAACATTAAGCTTTCTTGCTGCCAGCTGGCTTTGAAGTGTGTGTGTGTGTGTGTGTTTGATAATGCATGCATGCCTGTGTGCATTTTTAAGAAGCTTATTTCTTCTTATGTGTGTGACTGGGTTTAGATTTCCCCAAAGGACTTTAGCACAACAGGGTTTTCACGTGTCCTTGAAAAACTTGTTTCAGGACCGGTTCCAAGCCGTGACAAATACCAGAAGGCAACACAATGAGTTAAAGCAGGAGAAAACAATGATTTATTTGTAACTAACATGGAAAAAAATAATTAAAAACACTGTGATGTGTGGTAGTCAGTCAGTCAGTCAGTTAGTAGTGAAGTGTTAATACATAAGTGGAGAACAGTGTGTGGTAAAAACAGGACAAAGCAAGATGAAGGGTTAGCAAGCGTCTGGAGTAGAGTACCCCAATGTGACGCTCTCTTGATTAGAAGTGGAGTATGGTTTGCTGAAAAAGCATTTGGAACACCGGGCCCAGCTGTTCTCAGTGAACAGCAACCCAAACCACACCCACTGGGATCTGCGACACAAAGCCAAACAGCAGCCTTCCCACTAACCAAAACAAGTCCTAGGAAGCCAGAAACTAGGCTGGACTAAAACAAGTTGCAATGTGCAACAACAGTACAGTCATGTTGATCTCTTTTGATCGGTTTAAATTGCGAACGTGCAGGTATTTGTTTGTATGTCCTCACAGTCCCTAACCATGACTAAAAAGTATTGACGTACATAACAGAGACTTTGGTCCAAAGAGGGAACAAACACAAGGAGTCAGCCAATCTGACAGATTGCAAAAAAAAATATGTTGTGTTAACCATATAAATATAGCTACAACCTGTTTTTTTTAACTCTTTTGTTTATACGAGCAAAACATATTCAACATTGACCACATTCAAAATGTCAGACTCCCTTGCACTTTCAAAGTGTTCTTCCCAGGAATACTATATATCCACGAGGGCCACAAGCAACATGGCAGCATAGTGGCACGGTGGTTGGCTCTCACTTCAGCAAGAAGTTCCTATGTGTGTGTGTGTGTGTGTGTGTGTGTGTGTGTGTTTCCTCCAGGTACTCTGGTTTCCCAGGTATGGGCTCAGATCTGGAAAGTTCCCCCGGTGTGACTGTTGCCCTCACTATGTTGTACATTGTATGATATGTGACTTAAATTAGGATTCTTCGTATATGTTTCCTATAAAGAACATTTATATATACTTGAATTGGCAGTAATGTTTTGTGGCTAAATTTAAGTGCTGCTTGATATATTTTCCTTGCCAACATTTTTGTACTGCAGAGTAGATGTATGAAAGGTGGTCGGGTTCATGGTGAGAAGACAAAATGCAGGACAGTGGGATATTAAGAAATCATATTAAATCAATAACAACACCAGGCCTCTACACCCTGAAATAGTTTTTGGGATCAGAAACTTAATATCAACCCATGAGAAACATGTACATGCTTTTATCTTAAGCAGGCTGGACTATTGCAATGGACAGTTCATTGGTCTGTCTACCTATATCAGATAGCTTCAGCTGGTCCAAAATGGTGCTTCCAGAGTGTTGACAAGGTCCAATAAAATCTTCTCAGCTTCAAGTGAATTGTCTCCCTACCAAGACACGCAACACATTTAATCATTCACAGCAGCGTCACTTGATTGACTACCATTTTTTTCTTCTGGAATTTATAATTCTTCTTCCGTACATTTTTCGGCACCTATCTCCTCCTACAAATTTTGAGCTATTGAAACCGTTCAACCATCAAAATGTTCAGCTTTTTAAGGACATGATGGCTATTACTTTTGGCTTTTCTATCTTTTATACTTTTGGAAAAATTAAGCTTTTTCTGCAAATTCCTGACCGTTCTTATAGTATCCTACAAATCTTGAGCTATTGAAACCATTCAAATATCAAAATGTTCATCCTTTTTAGGGCATGATGGCTTGAATTTTTCACGTTTCTATCTTTTATACTTTTGGAAATATTCATCGTTTTCTGCACATTTTTTCCCGTTCATCCTTATGGGTATTTTTTAAAATTTCATTCTACTACAACTTCAGCATATGTCCAGCTATAGAAACCATTCAACTATCAAAATATTCAGCTTTTTAACCTTTCAACTTTTTCAGAAATTCAGCTTTTTCCAAAAAAGATTTAACATTGATGTAAATGGGAAAATCTTCAAATCCTCTGCAAAACTCATCGCCTTTCAACCTCTTCATGTCCCTCATGCTGTGAGCTAGAGACACCATTCCAACTCTAATAGAGTCAAAAGACCTTGAACTATTGGCAATGTATGTGTCAATGTCAGTTTTTAAAAATCTTGTTCGGTTTTGAAATAATCACAGTTTTAGTTTTTAGCCCATCTTCTCATTTTATAATGGGTGTGTATTGCGTCAGCTATAGTGCGTGACATCATCGCTAGAGTGGGGAGCAGCTTCAAAACCTGGAGAAAAAATTCTCTTCGGCTTGATTTTGATCCCACATCTTTTACTTGAAATAGACCAGTGGTTCTCAACCGGTGGGGCCGCCCCCCTGGGGGGGCGCGGACACTCTCCCGGGGGCGCGCGTAGGCAACAGGATGGGATAAAAAAAAAAATCGGAAAAAAAAAAAAATAGATAAATAATCACGAAAATTCCCCCCATGTTGAAATGCAAGTGGTTGGACTGTTATAACACACAAACAAATCATCCTTCTGGCGACTTTTTTTGTCAAAAGCGACTACTGACAGTAGTGACTGGTGTTATTGGAGACTTTTGTGGTGTTTGGAGACTCTGACTTGAAAGCACGTATCACTCTGCAGTTACTGTGCTCATCGAGCAGCGGGTGCTGCCGTGAGTGCCTCCCGTGTCCAAAAGCACTCACAGGCGGTCAGTCTCTCAGTACCTCGCACGTTTTCCCATTCATTCTTATGGGGCGTTCAGACCGAACGCGACAGACGCGAATACAATCGCTTCAGACGCTTAATTCGTGCCGCTTGATCATTTTGGACTATTCGCTTCATTCGCGTCATTCACTTCATTTGCATCATTTGCGCTATTCGCATCATTCGCGCTTGCCCGCTCATTTTTGAACCGATATTTCTCAACTCGCTCTCTTTCCACATCTTATCATGGCTGATTTCATCACCGTTGCTGCACTGTACGACGTGACGTACAGCACCGGGTGCCCACACACAGCTACAAGTAGCTTCTCCTCCTTCGTTGCTCTGAGCGACCGTAAACAACCGTACGTGAGGGAAGTGATGTCGTCGGCTTGAACTCGTCGCTGAATGGATGTGGCGGCGCGATGCCGCCTGAAAAGTTGGATATTTTCAACTTTATTTGTGTCGCTCCATTCGCGTCTATGGCGTTCGGTCTGAACGCCCTTTTATGGGGACACTTTGATCTGTGTCTCTGTATTTCTCCGCGTGTGTATCTGAAGAATGCGTGTGTATTGCTGGAGCCAGAGTGTGTGACATCATCGCTACAGTGTAGAGCAGCTGGAAAGACAGCGGGTTGAGAAATACCGGTTCAAAAATGAGCGGGCAAGCGGGCAAGCGCGAATGACGCGAATGAAGTGAATGACGCGAATAGTCCAAAATGATCACGCGGCGCGAATGGAGCGTCTGGCGCGGCGCGAATTAAGCGTCTGAAGCGATTGTATTTGCGTCTATCGCGTTTGGTCTGAACGCCCCTTTACTCCACAGCTTTTCACATTTTCATCCCCTTTTCACCTTTTTAAGCTTTTTCAGCCTTTAACTGTTCACCTTTATAGCATTTTTTTTAACATTTTAACCTCTTCCAGCCCTCTTACTCTACAGGTTGTTTTCACCTTTTTAAGCTCTTCCAGCCCCCTCACTCTACAGCTTTTCAGCCTTTTTTCATCTTTTTAAGCTCTTTCAGCCTAAAACCTTTCTGCTTTTCTGCCTTTTCATCTTTTGGAAAATTCAGCTTTTTCTGCAAATTCTTGACCATTGGCATTCTGCAGATTTCCGAAATCACTTCAGCCTTCATCATTCACACTGTATTTTCGCAGGAAATGCAATTTTTCTAGTTTAAATCCCCATACACAGTGTTCAGAGTCCAATGTTAATTAATGTTCTGTGTTCTTCTGCACATCCAAAGGGTCACACATACAGTCCAAGTTCATACAGTAAAAATGTTTGGAGTAAAGTAACCATCCTCCTCCTAAATCCTGAGCTCCAACAAAGCTGTGTTAATATTTATATCAGAAGCTTAGGGCTTAGTGTAGAGTATAAATCTGTTTCCTTTGTCCCGTCATGTGAAAAACTATAGTTTTTAGTATTGCTGCCTAAATGTCCCATGATATTTGCTGTAATGAAATTACTGCACGCATGGAAAGTTCAGAATTACTGGAAGCTACCCCTTTAATCATTAAAGTAAATCATTAAAGAAAACACACAACACACTTCTTTGATGATTTTCTTTTAAATCATTAAAGAAAACACATATCATTAAAAAAAACACACATCAATACGACACATAATACAAATACATTTTAAAAAACCTTGAAAGCTCCAACTGCTCAATTTCTTGAAACACACACGCACGCACACACATGCACGCACGCACACACATGCATGCATGCGCACACATGCACGCAGAACAGTCAATAGTATATCTTTCCATGATTGTAGCTTGCTTGTTTCTGTGCCCTGCCTCAGTATTTGATTAGTGTTGAGCACCACTGCTGGCCGGAGAACTCTTGACGTTTGTAGTTGTATTTATTAAAACAATTTCAAAATGAATTGGCAGATCAAAATGTAATTTGTAAAATACATATATTATAAGTTACGACTCCTGGATGTTCTTTCCTTCTTTGTCGTGCCTTTAGCTGTGTTGTGACACTCAATAAAAATAAAGGCTGAGCACACTGGAGTGAACAGGGTGATGCTACACTTTCAGGTTCAATCCAGTGGAGTTTCTCTCAGCTTGAGTATGCATGCGAGCAATACAAACTGCCAAAACTAAGATCGAGCTGCTTTGAAGCTAGAAAGCAAATTAAGCCCTTCTGCTCGCTAAAAACTAGAGACCCAGTTCCTCTGGAGGCTTAAAACATTGATCACACTCAGCATTTCATCTCCCTCGCTCTCTAAACTTGTTCTGCTCTCCAGAATCTACCCCTGCATGTTGTCAAATCAACTTGTAGATTATTTTTTTTAATTTCAATTTGCTTTGTGTTCCCTGAAAAAATACTGTGTTATAAAAGTATACTGTGCTCCTAGAAACACAACGCTGTTTGTGTAACTGAAGGGCAGTTGATGAGCCCTGGATCATGAGTCATAGTGTGTGTCTGTGTTTACATCTGTGTGTGTGTGTGTGTGTGTGTGTGTTAAAACCAGTGTTGCCACAGTTACCTTGAAAAAGTAATCTGATTACTGAATACTGATTACTCCTTTAAAAATAACTTAGTTACTTTACTGATTACCTGTTTTTAAAAGTAACTAAATTAGATTACAAGTTACTTTATTAGTTACATTCAGCAGCTCCCAACAACACCCCTGCCGCCTCAACATAAAAATGTCAACCAGTTTTGCCAATACTCAATTTTTTGGAAGTGCATTTTTAACAGTAACGCCAAGCACGGCATTGATAGTAGTAGGATCTTGTTTATTAAGGCACCAAACGAGGGCGAGTCAACCATGTTTAAGTGCAGCATTTCCTCTACAACATACCACCCGACCAACTTCTTCAACTCTCCCCCAATTTGACCACCAACATATCAATCCAATGTTGAAAATAGTGCCAAACCAGTGCATGATTGACTGTTTGTGTAACATTTGCCAGAAACTTCAGCAGCCATCTGTTTTAGGAAATTAATCAGTTAACTACTTTTCCTGCACTACACATCAGTGGAAATATTGTACTCTAAAACACTTATTTGGCAGCTGTTGTTGGAGGAAAATAGAGGATTTTTTCTGCTACACTGAGCTTGATACAGTCTTGCCTTTTAAGTCTTGTCATGTAGACAAATACTTTGATATGAAATGGACTGTGCTTTTACAGAGTCTCTTAGTTTCTTTTTATCATGTATTGTAACAACTGAGGATACTATCTCAAACTGATCGAACAGCGACCTGATCGGTTGTTCCATCATCCATTCAAATCATACAGGTTTTAGTAGCATTTCATGCACTTTTGCTAGTAAATGACTGGAATACACCTAGTTAAACATGAGCACAAACACACACACACACACACACACACACACACGAGAGTTAACTTATGTGCTTGACTGACAGAATGATAGCACTTGAGTTAACAGACTGCTCCATACATTTTAAATATACGGGGTGCTGAACATCAAATAATGATTTTTACTTCTCGAAAATGGATGTATCGCATTCTGGAAATGTACCAACTGCTTGCGTTTGCTTTCCCTCTCATCCCCCCTGTGTGTTGTCTATTGATTAATTAATAGTGAGTGATCCTTCATCTTTAAGGGCTGTAATTACACTCGGGAGCAACGCAAGGACAGGGGGGTCGCTGTCATACACATGCACTTCTTCAAACACACCTCAGGGAGAGGTGTGTGTGTGTGTGTTTGTGTGTGTGTGTTTTCCTGCTCGGCCTATCGACAGAACCCATTTACTCGTGCATATGACTCAACCATAGTCACCATATGTTGTAACAGGAGAGTGAATGGGATCCTGGATCATCCCCCTGAGCTCACACAAGCTCTTCTGCATGCAGAGCAAATTAACTTCATCCCTACATAGCTAATCCGCCATGGAATTAGGATTTTAGCCCTCTCATCTCCGATGAACAGGATTCAGTGGAGATGCCAAAGGGTATCCCTGTGGTGCTGCTATTGGCTAACACCAGGTTACACTGCATGCATGTTGAGTAGTATGAGCTGCTCTCAAGTCCTGTCCACTGGGGGCGCCTGAAGATGGTGATGTCGCTGGGTCTGTTGGTCAATTATCACTTTGGTCTAAGATATCTCAACAAGTACAGGCCACATGTTTGTGTTAATTGATTGATTGTAACTTTATCTCCATTCCCATCCAATTTATACCAAATTACAACATAAACAAGTGCTGGTGGAATTCTAAATTCTAAAAAGCTAAATCTAGCCTTCACCTAAATACTAGTAAAGATATAAGATACATAACTATAAATTGTGTTTGTTCCACTTCATAACAGCACATCCTTTTAGTATACACTGCCCTCCTGTGGCCTAAAAGATGGTCAATTCATAATACATGAAAACCACAAAAATATACCTTAAAAGAGTCTAATTCCTTATTCTTGTCTTCAGACGATAATACCTGATAATGTTTTGGACTCTTTTGTCTGTAGAGCTCCTCAGGACAAAATGCCATCTGTGCATGCCAGGGCCTAGGGAAAACCCTGGTGCAACAAGAGTGTGAGACTCCCCCCTTTCCCATCCTCCAAGCACCAGCAGCATTAGCATTTTAAAATGATTTTATTAATAAACATAGCTGGTACACAGTCATGCATGCTGGCAGCCTGGGACAATGGAGGAGAGCCCGCAGGAACTGGGAGAAGCCGGCCTTTAAACTTATGGCTCCAGGAAAGCAGCCAATCAGCTCCCTGGGACAACCTACATATCAGACACACCTGCAACCAATCTCACACACACACACTCATACTCTCACTCAGGTAAAAGAGGGATATTAAAAACAGACAATAATGAAAACATTTATGACCTCTAGGGTCGTAACACCTCCCCCCTTAAAACTGAACATTTCTCCCCTAAAGAAATGTTCAAGTTAATGCAATCGGGTGTTGAGCAATCACAAGTCTGTTCCCCCTTAAAACCAATCTACATAAAAGCAGCAATCCTGTTCAGGACCAAAATCGAATCAGTGGGTGCCACTCCCACTAACAAAATGGCCACCACCATGAGGAGAGAACACAAAACAAATACACCTTTAGTAACACACAAACACACCAAAAACAGCAACAGGTGACCAACACAACTGTGGAGTGCAACAGCCACCGCACAAAAGGCATCACTGTGTAGCCACTACTACACACAAATGTTGCCAGCTTACACCTAAGCTGCAACCACGAGTGACCCAACAAAAGTGACTCCCACCACCACACCCAAAACAGACACCTAGTGATCTCCAACCACACGTTACTATAATGGAGAGTGCAACAGAAAGAGACAAAGTGACCGGACAAACTGGGAAGCCATACCCACCACTCACAATCCACTGATCTGGGGAGTGACGCCATCCCAATCACACTAATTAATACACTAAAAACAGTAATACCTACGTGACCAAACCAAAAGTGGACTGCAACAGCCACAAACAAAAGGCATCACACTGTAGCCACCACTGCACAAATGTTGCAAGCTTACTCTTAAGTTCACAAAAAGTTACTGCGCACAAGTATTAATTAGGGACACACATCACAACATGACCAACACAAAAGCAGCCATCTCACACAAAACCACATTGCTGTGCAAAGCATTACACAAAGGAAACAAAATGCAGAGACACCCTACCTGCCTACCAAGATGGCTAACTCTCCTAGCTAGTCTTCAGTGGCTTGCCGAGCTCGAGGCTTCTTTAAACAATGAAGTGCGTCACTGAAGACCGGGAATCTAGTCAACTGTAATACACTGAAGCGTACCCCCACACATACATGAACACTACATCTTAATAAAGTAAGCATGACCAAAAAAATTTAGATATTGAAGGTAGCTAATGGCCAGTTAGCTGATGAATAAGCCAGTGTGGGTTAATCATGAATGAAGCAGGTGATACCAATCAGTGTGTGACAGCACAGCCTCAGCGCTCTGCTGTCTTTTAGAATGTTGTATCTTGAAAGCGACAACTTTTAAAAGTCTGTCCTCCCAGTGTTTTCATGTGATATTAGCAAAATGGCTACTACCACTGGTAAGGCTACCATAACAACTGTAAGAATCACAAATTTACCTTGAAACCCTGATCTCAGTGTTATGAGTAGGCAGAGTAAAACACCCAGTTGTATTAATAAGTAAGAGTCTCGTAGAAGAACTCCCCAGATCTTGGTAAGACTCTGCCATCAGCAGGACTCATTTTCTAATGCAGTCAAGTTTCCACAGTTATTACAGTTGGTTACTTGGGGATAGCGATGGGGGAAAACAATGCATCTTCCTGTTTTGGTTGCAAAGTGGCAGACACACTTCATTTGTGCTGTAATTCATCCTTTGTTTTTCTGGAACATATCCAGTCTGGTGGCAGTGCCAGTTCAAGTTTAATATTTGCTAACATTAGGCACCATAAGCTGCTGCTCATATCAGACGAGCAGTAAAACCCCTCATTGTATTGAGTTGAACAAGGTGGTGTTTAACCATTTATTCAACTTTTATTTGTGTGAAGAAAAAAATAGTTTCTCTTTTGAAAGCTCCATATCGTCACTTAAATCCTCAACTTTTTCTTTTGTGCGCATGTGGCCCCAGCTTGCTTTAAATCAAAGCAGAGAAACCACCATGACCAGTTCATGCTGCGGTGTGCTCTGTGCAAACTCCACTCCAGTACATTTGATTTCATTGCATCAGCAGATGGAGTGGATTGGTTTTGCTCAGGGCTCATGGTTTCTTGTGATCAAAGTCTATCTAAAGCTCTTTGCTGGTTTCTCTCTTCAATTGATCCTGCCTGCCACAATGGGATCAGTTAAATCGAAACATCATAAAAACAGCACACATGGCACTGCTTCTCGTAGAGTGGATACACCGCTGAGCCATTTTCATTTGCAAAGGAATTTGGCTTGATCTCTATGAGAATCATGTGTCTCAAGTCAATTCAGAGCACCCAAGTGGTCATAGCAGAGGTGAGACCAAAGTGAAAGGTTTTTGCTTTTGTTCTTCTGAGTAACTTAGGAACTAGAACAGGCCATCACAGCCTGAGAAATATCCATTATTGTGCGTGGACTAACACGGAATTCAGTCAGCTGACTGTTAGCTGAAGGTAAGAGGTTGCTGTATGAAAAGTACATAATCCAAAATTGATGTGGGTGTTATACAGATTGCTGAGGTAATGATGACTGTTAATTATTAATAAAAATGATTCTAGTAAAGAATACATAATGTGTTAGAGAAATGTGGAGATGTTTTTTCATGTTATTGTAAAGCTGCCAGCTTCTGCCCTGGGTTGATGTTTTGATCACTCCTTGTCTGAAGTGGTCTCTGAGAAAGCTGATCATTTTGTTTTATATACATACATGCAGGTTCATATATATACATATATATATATATATATATGTTTAAACTATGGTCTGGGGGAATACTCGATTCTGATAGGGCTGCAGGGTGTCCATTAATCCCTGATATATGGACACCTACTAAGTAGTTCCAGTCAAACTGTCTGTTCACTGTTCTAAATTAATGTGCTAGCTGGCATATCAGCCTGTCAACACTGAGTTCAGTCCGTCAGTCCTTCAGTGTCTTATCCTCTGAACACCACAGGGTGGCGACTGTAACACACAAGCTGCAGAAAGTACTCTTCCCCTCTAAACTTACTGATACTTTGTTTCACATAAGCGAATAATCTCACATCCCGTTCGCTGTTCAGCTCTCTACTTCAGGCTGCGGCCACAGTAACGTTACACACAGCCGATCATTTGTTCGTGAAAATCTTGATATTGATTTGGGGACCATGACATGACTGGTTAGTTAGCTAGTCTTGTTGTTAAACATACTGTCAAATTATATTTACTGTTTGTCAACCGTACGCAATGTTATTGACTTTGAATCTTGCTAGCATAGCGTTAGCTTTCTGGCTCATCGCTGAGCGGACTAGAATATCTCCTGTTGCCAAGTCGTATCTATGGTCCGTCCTATTTACTGGAGGAGTGAACAACGTCTCCGTTGCATAAGAACCTTACGGGAGAGTAATGATTGTTCCAGGTATTAGTCAAACCCTCAGGCGTTACCAGGGAAACGTAGTTATGGCTTGTGAAAAACTTTATATTTTGATTGTAAAATGCATGAAAATATAAATTAATGGTCTTAATTTCTTTTCTTTGGCGAGTGAACATGGTAGAAGTGGGATAATGCCCTTCGAGGTGTCCATTAATGGCCTCTGCGTCGTCCATTAATTCCTGATTATGGACACCTCGTCAGGAATGTATGTATGTATATATATATATATATATATATATATATATATATATATGTATATATATATGTATATATGTATATATATATATATATATATATATATATATATATATATATATATATATATGTATATATGTATATATATATATATATATATATATATATATATATATATATACACAAATACACACACACCAGAATCTGCATTACAAATTAAGTGGCAGATTAGCTTGAGAGACTCAGCTATATCAATTTCATAGGAAAAAGAAAACAAAAACACTGACACAAACAGGAATAGGCAGAGAAACCAAAGCACACAGTAAATCTCTTACAAAGGCTCAGGGCAGATTATTATGGTTCCTAAAATGATTGGCTTGCAGCCTGCTTAATATGCCCGACAACGCTTCCATGTGACGGCATGGAGTGTATATCCTGAGACAAGCAGCTTAGCCCTGACATGGACAAACAACGCCTGAGGACACACAGCAGAGGTAGAGTAGGTTAGAGGTGGGCCGAAGTAAGAGACAGAGAGAGGCAGTGTGTGTTTACATAGTGAATGAACCTAGTGGATCAGGACCAGAGGAAAAGAGAGTGTAAGTGACAGATGGAGAGCTGAGAGAAAAAAGAGTGATATTGAGTGTCTTTGCAAAGCAGGAGATGGATGGATAAAAGGTGAAAAGAGATGAATGAAAGGAGACGAACAAAGAACATGATGGTTGTTAAGGGGTACATTTTTATGTTATTGACAGCTAACCAAATTAAAAGTTAAGATCTTGGAACGTCAAGACATTACAGTAAAGAAATTCAGTTGGGCAAGTAGCAGAAGTCAGATGATCACACAGACTGGAAATACAGACCCATGTTAGCAGGACTAGAGAAAACTAACACAAGCAGTAAAATATTTGGAAATGTGTTTTGATTTTCTGTAAATTGACTTATGGCAATATTTCTAAATAAGCTGCTTTGTATTGGGAATGGTCAAAATTCTCACAACACTGTCAGACTTCTACTTTTGTCTTAGAATAATAAAGAATCATGTTACAACTCAAATAAAGACAAATTACTTATTAAGCTGCAGGTTTTTGCAGCGTAAGGTTTGTTGTCTGGTTTCCAGAGTTGTGTCAATCTGTGCAGATCATAAAACTAAAATTAAAGAAGAGGATTCATGAAACAAGTATTTTTAAAAAAAGATAAAATGATTTCTGGTCCGCTGTCAAATTTTTAAATAAGTCTTGCAGGGCAGAGCTTCTCAGATGGACTGATGGACTGACTGAGAGGAAGGGAGACAGGCTGGGAGAGAGAGAGAGAGAGAGAGAGAGAGAGAGAGAATTGATGTTTGGGTTTGTGTGTGTGTGAGAGAGAGGAGAGAACACATGCATGCCTGGACTTCTAGACTTCTAGATTGTGTGTGTGTGTGTGTGTGTGTGTGTGTGTGTGTGTGAGAGAGAGAGATAGTGTGAGCTGGTGGGCTATCAGCTGTGGCTGTGTTATCAGCCTTATCTTCATGCTGGCCTGCGATTGATGCTGCTGTTTGGAGCCCCTTTGCTGCTGCACATGTTTAGCAGTGTGTAACTGAAAATGAGGAGTGTGTGTGTAAAGGGGGGTGGGGTCCTGGTTTGTTATCTGGTTACTGGCCAGTTCAATACTGAGGCAATTGATCACCATGCAGGTAAAAATGTCCTGGCAGTGAAGACACTGAGTGTTGGAGAACTGTGCAGTTGAACTGTGCTTGAAAACAGAAGAAGAAAGCTTTGCAATGTCTCTCACACTCTCTGAAGATATACGTCAGGCGGCTTCCACTGAAGATCCAACAGAATTGCTGAGGATACACAGCAATTGATTCAGTTTGGCTCCTCAGCTCGGCTGTAAGTGGAAGGGCATCCTCTGTCTTTGAAATACAGAAAGAAAGGTTAAATTTGAGTTCTTTCGAAACTCGGACTAAGCTGGTCTGAAGTGTGCACTGTAATTGTGTGCTTGCAATCTAGTGTTACTGTGGTGGTGAAGAACCAGCCAGAGGATATTGGAAAAAACCTAAGCTTCATTTTGACCTCAATGTGCAGCAGATATGGGGACTTACATTTGTAACCAGCCATAGTCTTGGGCTCTTGATAGCAGTGCCAATTCAATTCTAGCACCAGAACCAAAATGATCCTTACAGTGATACCATCCAAATTATGGATGTATTATTATTATTTCTTCTAACATTTGCCGAAAAACATGAATGAATGAGTGCAGAAACATAATGTATCCAGATTCTTCCATACAGCACATGAGGGCTCAATGAATCATTGAATTAATGAATGTACTGCTTTCTGCTTACTTAAATAAGTGAGTTAATGTATGTGCATTAATTTACTTATTGAACAAAACTTGTGAATAAATCAGTGTTCACACTTGGTCACCCGGTCGCCTGGGGCAAGTCCTTTTGGAAAAGGTCTTGGACCTTCCTAATTCTTAATACTATTTCAGGGCCGCTTCCAGAAATGATGTTTGAGAGGTTACTACAGTGTCCTACTTGGAAGAACAGGGCCACCAACCAAAGCTGTATGCTGCATTTGACACATTTGGAGTGAGAGTGGGTTATATTGTCAATTATAGTGTAAATGAGATAAACAATTTAATATATTGGGATGGTAGGTACTCAAGACAGTAAAACATATTTACTGTACTGTCCAGACCTGCTTGAACAGTTTACATTGGAACTACTCTGCCAAAGAAAATATGTCAGAGGACCATAAACAAACATCATTCTGTTCATCTTCACTGGATGTGGAGGCACAAGTTTCAACAACAAAATTAAATCATTATTTTAATCATCAAATATCCAAGTGCAAAAAAAACTTTTCTTATGACCATGTGCTCAGCGCCAACCATTACTACAAATCCAATACTACTGTACGACTGTATTCAGTCAAAATGTTCTGAGTCTCCATACACAGTCTTGGTGCAGAAATATGCTTTACACTTAAACAAATGTAATTGGCCTTAAAATAACTCTAGTCAAGTATCATCAGTCAAACTCAGTCCAGTTTAGTCCATAATGCCCCTACCCTTTTAGCCCTCTATCTGCTTGCCATGGAGTGCTGGCAAACCCTGATGAGGCTTGGCCCGTAAGTGTCTCTACAGTGTCTATTCTCTTCGTCTCATTGGTCAGAGACTCATTAATCCCCCCTCCCAACTCCTAGTTATCTGCCGCAAAGTGAATTACACGAGTGCCTATTGATTTCTGTCCTTATGCCAAGCATGTTTAGAGAGTAAACCTATTGCTTTTCTCCCCAAGCGTTTCCACTGTGAAGCTCAGTATAAGCAGAGGGGGGGCTAATTGGCCTCAGTCAAGATCACCTTGGCTGTCTGGGCTCAGTGGCTTCATGTCTGCAGGAAGAAAGGAAAGGCAGTGATAGAGAGAAGGAAATCAGGAAAAAAATAATACGGGAAGGGGCGGAGGGAGTGAAAAGATCTTCTCATTGTCTAACTGAAGCTTAAGTGTGTCTATTAAAGTGTAATGCCAGGGCCACGGCCTCAGAAATATGTCAGGCGTCTCATCTGCATCTGCTGAATATTTGTGGTGACTGCTAACACATTCAAATAGCATGGGAAAGCAGGGGCAGAGGACCATAATTACTGCTCTCTATCAGGTAGGTGTGTGTGTATGTGTGAGTGTACTGAATGAGTTTCATGCTTCATTACTGAGGAGCGTTAAGGTAATAAGGCCCCTGACTGTCCAGTGAGGGAGCTCATCACTTCTTCTGGCAGTGAAATTAGCCCCACGTTGTTCTAGGGTTGCTCCCTCTTGTTGACTTCTACTCGTACGGAAGATTAAAGCCTACCCAAGATGGCTATTAAGTAGAGATAGGTGACCCTTCATAATCCTATAACAGTGCATGTTTAATCAAATTTCAACCAACACTTGATCCTTTTTTCACTTCTGAACCTAGAAAGCACCAGTGCTAAGGTTGGACCACACCTATGCTGCATAGAAACTTTAATCGCCATTAGAAAAAGAACCTCTGCCTCAAATTTGTTATGATATTCTCAGTCATTGAATGAAGATATATGAAGCCAAGCACCAGTCATATATTTTCAGTTTCTTGAATGTCTAACTGCTGTGTGTGTGTGTGTGTGTGTGTGTGTGTGTCTACAAATTAACAAAAGTGATAAAAAAGGGCTATATCCCGAAGGGTTTTTAAGTGACGTGTCCTCCATTCTCCAAGGCACTTATCCTCAAGGGTCATAAAAGTATTGGATGGAATCGTTTGAATTTCTCTTATAACACTCAGTTGGCCTTCGTACAATGAGCCATTTCTGGATAACTTTACTACCACCGGGGGAGGTTGAATGATTGTAATTATTACCTGAGCACCTCCATGAATTTTATTCCATCCAGAACAGCAATGTCACTGGAATTCCCCAACCACCAGCCCCAATTATCTAATGGCCTTTAGATAAGTGTAAAGTCCTTTGGACATTTTTTATGCTTCCACAGTGCCATCTCAGTAATATGTGACAGAGCAGTGAAATTGCTGTCAGTTCAAACTGGAAATATCTAATCAACCATGTTGTTCCTTGAACCAAGTAAGCTGCCAACCTTAAAATCCATGATATAGAAACCCATTCAGGATGGGACCATTTTTTTCATTCATTGACTGATTCCTAACAAACTTTTCTTTTTATGACTAATAAAAACAAGCACGTATGTAGCTATTACAGTTGGATTAAAAAACACTCTTGGTTCATGCAACTTGACTGAACTTGACTTTCTGATGATGAGTGTAATACATATTTATTAGTTTCTAACAAAACTAAAATATGTGCATAGTTCAAATAAGTGTTCATGTGTCTACATTTAGAAATCATTTGGATCTCTTATATGACTTTTGATTGATGACATATTTCCAATACTTTTATAATGGATTATTGTTTATTGACTTACATAACCTATTAGCTTAAGGGCTACAGATTTCAGCTATATGAAGCATTTGAAGATGCTCCAAGAAATGACATCAAAATAAGCAAAAATACCGTTGTAGGCACTGGTGGACCAATTTCTGTGGAGATCATTAATGCTCACTAAGAATGTTGCTCCTGACTCATTGGTCATGCTTGTCAAAGAATATTCAATGGTATAGGCCTATCCAGACTGTTGAAAGGCATCATTACTTGTGCATGGTAGGTGACTGGCCATTACGCTAATTATCTAGGTTTTACTTTTTTAATGCTAGTTGACAATCACCTTAGCACTTTGTTGAAACAGTTTCATGTTGGCCTCTGTACTTAAGAGTCATTTTTACCTGATGCTGTGGCCTGTGTGCATCTACCACTATAGTGCTCGTGGAAAGCTATCTAATCATTGATAAGCTACATAATACAAGTGACGAAGACTAGCTTTGACTGATCATGGGGTTGATTTGATGTCTGTCATTTTAATAATTTTGCAGAATGATAATGGAAGCTAATTGGTGAAGGATATAATGATATTTTAGTCAGAATTGATTTGAAAATGGGATCCAGGCTGGCAGTAGCTGGAGTAAGTCATTAACCCCTCTAAGGTTCGGGCTGTTCAAAGCATGTTGGTACCACACACGAGGATATAGCTGTTTACACTTGTGTGAATATAGGCATGTTATACAACATACGATATGTTAAATTCTCCACAGTTGAGCCATATAGTTCAATTTAGGGACACCACGACCAGCAAATTATGATTTGTTCAGATTTACAAGCACAGTAAACTGACTGGACTGGAAAAGATGTGGCTACTCCCTACTTTTGAGGCGGTCTTGAGGTCTGAATTAGTTTCCAAGGCTTGATAATTTACACGCCTTTAGTCCGTAAGGGTCCAAGTTATGAATATTGTCCTGTGAAGTCTGTTGCACGCTCTCTGGAAAAAAAACAAACCTACTTTCACAAGGAGACATGTTTTCTCGTCTTCCTGACCAGAGATGTTAGGTATCTTTGTTTCCATTATGTTGCTGCCTACACCATGAACGTGATTCCATCCCTTTCTGTTTAATTTTCACCCTGTTACAGCCCCTGGAGTACAGCAAGCGCTACTAGCTTTAAGGGGCTACGGGCTCTGTCATGTATCGTTAGTGGCCATGCTAGAACAAGTTTTTATTGGCTATCAACACATCAGTCATTCACTCTTGTAAGCAATTTTACCTTTCCAACATCGTATGCATGAATATCTAAGTTGCATTTGAACCAAGCTATATTAGCTAACTATTGCAATGTGTCACTGTGCCCCATCCCTCCTATTTGTAATTTTATGGTTTCTTGTATATAGTTGTATAGTATATCATTTGTATATTGTTGTCTAGTAAAGTTAGCAGTGTATATGATTTAGCTTTGTGCAAGTTTTGTCAAAGTGCATGTCATTTTTTGGATAACAGAAATAAAATATTGTTTTGAATTCAGTTCAACATGTTTTTTCATGATGTATCATATATTATCATTCTGTAATGTTTTCAATGATGGTAAAAGGTTTGTGGTGTAGTATGATTTCCAGGGTGACAGCAGTCAGTAAAGGTAATTCTCACATTTTGAAAACATGATTGCGCCAGTGACACAACAAACTAAAAAATCCCTTGTTCCCACAAAGTTGGGCCTAGATGTTCCAAATTGTACACAGGCATAGCCAACAATATGTACAAGGTATGTTGTGATGTGGCATAGCTCTGGCATTAAGCATGTCGTAGTTATTGTTATTCAAATATGACTTGTAGATGAGGACAACAGAAAATAATTTTCAGCTATGTTCGAACTGATAGTAGTTTTGGCTGTGTTGTAGCCAGATGCTAAATTATGTTTTTTTTTTTTTTTTTTTTTTTTTTTTTTTTTTCAGAATATAGAGGTTAAAACCTTTTTAAAAAAATACAACATTTGCATGTTACAGTTCTTCTGGTAAAAGCTTTTCCATTCGGGGATGCAAATGACGTGGAATTTAATTTAAAAAGGATGGGTGATAAGAGGAGGCATGTGGAAAAAGATGATTTGAGTATTTCTGTGTGGCACAACTGACATAGGTAACTGAACCATAACCACATACATAATAATTCCATAAGCCTCCTCCACTATCAGATTGTCCAGCACCATCACATTTATAATTTGGGGTGAGCCCTAATCGTCTGTGTTTAAGAGGTAGAGCTTGGCTCTGTGGACTCTTAAATGATCTTTAGTAATCAGTTTCCAATCTTTTGTGTAGAAAGAACCCTTGTGTTGACTGAGTTTATTGAAAACATTGTGTGGTTTGGATATGATATATATTATTATAATGCATTCCTAAGGTGTCACTCACAATATAATTATCAACTAAAGGCAAAAATTGACAGTCATGAAGTTAAGTTTATTTTTTTATTTTATTTTATTTCTACTGATTATATATTCATGCAATTGCCAATTATAAATTATTCAGTCAGTTCTCAGCTTGTGAATATGGCAAAATAGCTTTCATCCAGTGGTTTGGTTATGCTATTATTTAATAGAAGAAAGGACAAGTAAATTAATGAAGCATTATCAAGTGCTACATATCTGGAGGCAAAGCGTTTCCTGATATCATCTCATTAAGCATGACCGCTGATACACACTGATCTGTGGGCGTATATCAGAGTGGAAATTCTCCTTCCTCTGACTGGCCCTTCCTCTGAGCAAATGCAAAGGTTAATGCTGCCCGTGCTTTCAGATGCTGACCGTCATGCTTTCCATCTGACTCACTTGGTCACCCTGCCTGGAAAAAACAGCCTTCCATTATCCTTCCACTCATTTGCTAATTAGGTAATTAATAAGAATAGAGTTAGCCAAGTAGTGCGTAACGGGGCCACAGTGACCAGGGTCAATGCAACACATCAGTCATCAGAGCCAAAATGGAAAACAAATGATTTTGTTTGTTTGCTTGTGTGATTATTTGGTTCTGAAATGGGGCTCACATTGTCTTTCTCACATGATTATATTATATTTTCAACATCTATCGCCAGATGATAGATGTGGACTATTAACTCTGCCACTCATTCTCTTCATGTGGCCAGCAGTCCTCCTTCCATATTGATTTGCGTGACAGGAGGACTGCTGCTGAAAATAAATGAGGAGACTGCAACAGGTATTTCCAGGGTGCAGAGTCAAGGGCTTTTTAATAGTCTCCTGATATGAAGGATCCTTGAAGAGTGTTAGCAATCTGGTGAGTGACATTGCTCTCAGAAACAAGAGCATGAGACAAAAGTCGTCTGCGAATAGGAGAGGTGGAAAAAGACAGTAGATAAATTAAGGGGTTTGATAATTAGAGTCAGTGGTGCAGTCCAAACACTTTGGCCCAAAGTTGCTCCATCAAGACGGGACTGACATAGGCCGACTCTACGCGGCCCAAAACGCGCTCCTACCAAGTTTCAGAAATTTTCATTTTGGCTGTGACACTTAGTGAAATTTGCCAATTTTCCCAAATTTCGAAACGGCCATATCTCCGGACAGGAAGGAGATAGAGACTCCATTCCAAGTGCGTTGGAAAGCCCGTGGCAACATTTGGGGGGGTAGCCAAAGTCTCGTTCACTGGACCGGCCGGGAAAATTAATGACCGGGCAGCCAAAGTCGGCCGGCCGCCGACCTTTTAAAATCGCGATATCTCCGGAACGGAAGGAGATAGAGACTCCATTCCAAGATGCGTTGGAGAGCCCGTGGCCACATTTGGGGGGGTAGCCAAAGTCCCGTAGCTGACATCCTTAAAGCTCTCCCGCCCAATTTTTACAATGGCCGCTTATGGGCGAATTTTAAAGTCGCGATATCTCCGGAACGGAAAGAGATAGAGACTCCATTCCAAGTGCGTTGGAAAGCCCCTGGCCACATTTGGGGGGGTAGCCAAAGTCTCGTTCACTGGACCGGCCGGGAACATTAATGACCGGGCACCCAAAGTCGGCCGGCCAAAGACCTTTGAAATCGCCTTTTCTCCGCACGGGAAGTCCGAAAAGACCGCCTGTGGCCGGATTTTAAAATCGCAATATCTCCGGAACGGAAGGAGATAGAGACTCCATTCCAACTGTTTCGGACAACCAAGGGCCACATTGGGGGGGGTAGGCAAAGTCTCGTTCACTGGACCGGCCGGAACATTAATGACCGGCAGCCATTGTTTTTCGCCAACTTCCGCGAACTCCGATTCCCAATCCGAAGCCACCAGCGGCCCGGGGGGGCCTGCGGTTTCCATATATGACTCTTTCACTCTAGGAACCCCGGGACCTTATGACCGGCAACTCCAGGGGGCACTCATCCCTATTTCCTAACCCCTAACCCTAACACCTAACCCTAACCCCCTAACCCTAACCCACTAACCCCTAACCCTAACCCTGCCCTAACCCGGACGCAATAAATTTCGCTGCCCTGACCTTAAACCCTAACCCCAACCCAACACGTGTCATGAGTGATGACTGGCCATGCCATGTTCTCTTACCCCAACCAGTCGGGGGATGTGACCAACCCTAGGTATCTCACTTTGGCAGATTTGTGTAAAAAGTTGGTACTTTTCAGTCTTTTTATAGGTCTCTATAGGCTCCAAATGGCCTGAAACGTGGTCCTAGACAGTTTCTGGAAGAATGTCTTGGAGTCTGACACTTAGTGAAATTTCTGAAAAAGATCGAAATTTTTAGTTGTCCAAATTTGACAAGTGAGTAGTCTATCTGCTATCACCAACCCTAGGTATCTCACTTTGGCAGATTTGTGTAAATAGTTGGTACTTTTCTGTCTTTTTATAGGTCTCTATAGGCTCCAAATGGCCTGAAACGTGGTCCTAGACAGTTTCTGGAAGAATGTCTTGGAGTCTGACACTTAGTGAAATTTCTGAAAAAGATCGAAATTTTTAGTTGTCCAAATTTGACAAGTGAGTAGTCTATCTGCAAGAGAATTCAACGCTGAATCCAACGCAACAAGTCCCCTGTCTCTACGAGGTTCCTATCAAAAGTTATCGGAAGACATAAGTCGGACAAAATCAGTACCTTCTTAAGTTCATATCTCCGGAACCGCTGGTCCAACTGGGGCGGTCCTGGTGTCTATGGAAAGGTCTCGACGAGACGAACAAAAGCCGACAGGTCTCAGCTCTGTCAGACGTTCCTGGACCGAGATACGGCCGTTTGAAGGAGCCGGCGCATGCCTCAAACACTTGGGCATATTTCAAGCTACTTTCACTTCTCTTCAAACGGTTATAACTCCGGATAAGAAGGGGCTAGGAGGGAACCAAGGACATGTACGGCTTCAGCACGGGCCAGACTATACAGTCAGACACATTGCACAGTGTTTCCAAACACTTTGGCCCAAAGTTGCTCCCATCAAGACGGGACTGACATAGGCCGACTCTACGCGGCCCAAAACGCGCTCCTACCAAGTTTCAGAAATTTTCATTTTGGCTCTGACACTTAGTGAAATTTGCCAATTTTCCCCAAATTTCAAAACGGCCATATCTCCGGACAGGAAGGAGATAGAGACTCCATTCCAAGTGCGTTGGAAAGCCCGTGGCAACATTTGGGGGGGTAGCCAAAGTCTCGTTCACTGGACCGGCCGGGAACATTAATGACCGGGCAGCCAAAGTCGGCCGGCCGCCGACCTTTAAAATCGCGATATCTCCGGAACGGAAGGAGATAGAGACTCCATTCCAAGTGCGTTGGAAAGCCCGTGGCCACATTTGGGGGGGTAGCCAAAGTCCCGTAGCTGACATCCTTAAAGCTCTCCCGCCCAATTTTTACAATGGCCGCTTATGGGCGAATTTTAAAATCGCGATATCTCCGGAACGGAAGGAGATAGAGACTCCATTCCAAGTGCGTTGGAAAGCCCCTGGCCACATTTGGGGGGGTAGGCAAAGTCTCGTTCACTGGACCGGCCGGGAACATTAATGACCGGGCACCCAAAGTCGGCCGGCAGAAGACCTTTGAAATCGCCTTTTCTCCGCACGGGAACGTCCGAAAGACCGCCTGTGGCCGGATTTTAAAATCGCAATATCTCCGGAACGGAATGAGATAGAGACTTAATTCCAACTGTTTCGGACAGCCAGGGGCCACATTTGGGGGGGTAGGCAAAGTCTCGTTCACTGGACCGGCCGGGAACATTAATGACCGGCAGGCCATTGTTTTTTCTCCAACTTCCCGAACTCCGATTCCAAATCCGAAGCCACCAGCGGCCTCGGGGGGGTCTGCGGTTTCCGAATATATGACTCTTTTCACTCTAGGACCCCGGGAACCTTAATGACCGGGCACCTCCAGGGTGGCACTCATCCCTATTTCCTAACCCTAACCCCTAACCCTAACCCTAACCCTAACCCTTATAAGGACTTCTAATTTATTTTGTTACTTAGAAATATAATTATAAATAATATAATATAATTTATTTAAGACAAGAAGGGAGGGGTTATATCACAGGACACACGGGAGGAACACTTCAGCGACAGCTTCCCTTATCAGTATCTGCAGCTTAACAAGTATGCTCACTGATGGAGGAGGAGCGCTAAGCTGTTTCCCCTACTGTCCTTCATTACCTGCAGCCACTGTTAGTACACAGCTGCTCCCCCTGCAGCCCTAAAACTGCAGGTGCTCCCTCTGCATCGCCCATGTCTCCCCTTACACGCCCAAAACCATCTCCACTCCTCCCTTCTGCGGCCCCTTCTGCACACCTGTGTGCTTCCCATCCACCGTGTGTTACCCCTCCTCACCTTGTGACACGACCCAAAGGACGTCCCCCTAATGGACCTGCGTGTTCTCCTCATATGCCTGGCAGGGGACAGACCATCCCCATACTAGCCTTTCTGCCCCTAGTGGACATATTTCTGTTTCTTCAACATTTTTCTCTTTTTCTGTTTTTTTTCCTCTTTATAGTCTTTTACTCACCTACCTTACTTGTTCTTTTGCTTCTTCCTTTTATAAACCTCCCCTGTTATGTATCCTAACTTAACCATCTCCTTTCTAATGCCTAACCCCAACCAGTTTACTTTCCTGACATTTCTAATTTATAACCTGCCCTGTTTCCTTAACCCTAAACTTAACCTCTTTCCTCCCTGTGCCTAACCCTAACCAATAGTCCCCTCTTTTTTCTGCATCTACCCCCAAGCAGGGACAGGGCTCACACAGTTGCATTAGATTTTTATTTTATTTTTTTCACTAATTTATTTTCATCATCTCCATTGTCACCGCTGGCGCCCCCTTGTGGCCACAGCATGATACTGGTCCTGACTGTGACTGTCACTATAGATGTACAGATGTACTGCAGTTAACTATGGCTACATTTGTTTTGACAATTTAGTTTTCACAGATGGCGCCCTCTGCTGGCCACAGCATGGTATTAGGCGCATGCTCTTTTTTCTGTGTTTTTTACCCCGGCATACTACTGGGCTGGCCAGCCACCTCCCTTATGGTGCAAGAGACCAGATAAGGATTAAGAAGTACTTTTTTGTCTGTGAATATAACAAAATGTACCAGAATACATGTTACCAACACATGATTTACTCCTTAAAGAGTTCATGTATATAACAGTAAATTTACCAGCACTCCTAAGCCTTTTTTCCACATTCACAGTCAGGGGGCGTGTTTACCCATAAGGCTCTGCACTGCCTCACTCAGACCAGTGGGGGCTGACTTATCCCCCCTCTCCCTCCCCCCTCCCATTCTTGCTATTACCCAGAGTGCCTTTCACCCCTTCCTACACAGGGGGAGTGGCTGTCAACTGCAGTAACTTGCACCCTGACTAACACACAGAGCACTTATAGTGAGTAGGGCCTGCTTTGGCCATTGTTAAACAAAAAGAAAACAACCTGATAGGAGGAGTTTACCCCAGAGAGGACGTACTTCTTCACTTCTTCATTGGACTGCTGTTGGATTTGGACCTTCATTCCTGGTAATATTTCATTGCTTACATGTTTTAAATTGTACATTTTTCTTTTTCTTTTTGCCACTCTCTGTGTTGAGCGGTGTATGGAACCGGAGAGTTGGCTTTTTTCTTGGCCCTGGGTCCATTGGGGATCAAGGAGGCAGAGCATGTCTCTGCTGGCCTTGGTCCTCCATGCTCGGTGGTGGCCGGGAGGGCTCCGCTCTGGCGGGGCTTCTCCTGGTCATTGCTGGGGTGGACTTTGGGGCTGGGAGGAAGCCGGCTCTCTGGTCCTGCCTGCTAAACAACAGCTAAGAGATTGTGTGATTTGAAGGTGTGCTACAGGCCATTCTGGGTGATTAACAATGAAATTGTGCTGGTTGCTTTTGGGAGCCCCCCCAAATCAATGCTTTAAATAGCTGAAATGTCTAAAAATAGGCGCTCTAAACTATTTCTAAAAATGTAACTCTTCGTAAAACAAAAGCTTTCAAAGACAAGTGGCTAGTGTAGTGCAGCATAGGAGGGACACACCCCGCAGCTGGCGTAACTGCGGCGGGACCTTCCTTGGGTGACGGTGTCTTGTGGTAAGCCGTCGAAACACCCTGAGACCTCGAGGCGCAACAACTGAAGATGTGTCCCAGTGATTACAGGCTTTGCACATCATCAATCGAAATTCCCCAAGGGTTTTTTCGCTGTTGGGGCATCGCGGGCCGACACACAGGCCCACGTTCCCTTAAATTCAGACAAGATGGAGTACATGATTGCCACTGTGTAGTGGGGCTATTCCTCCTGCCTTCCGTTATCATTGAGCTCTTCCTTGCACCCACCACATTCTCTCCTGGGGCTTTGCACATCAGACGCATGCAGCCACATCCCCCGTTACGGCTGTGTGTGCTCCCGGTGTCTTAGCTGATGGGAGGGATTCAGGTATAACAGGAGTGCCTGGAGGGCTCATTTTAGCTTGGGCGGAGGACTTGCACTAGTTCCCTGCACTGTTCAGAGTACTCCATTAGGGCGGTTCGTGACATGATGACACTTCCAAGCATTGTCCTAACTCACTGAGCGAGCGACATTTTGTCATTAGGGACTAATATATTTCTACAGAATCATAAAATCTCCTATGCTTTACCAGTAAGCACTGACTTTGCATGTCATCACTCGAAATTCCCTGTGGGTTTTTCGCTTTTGGAGCATCGCGGGCCGACATACAGGCCCACGTTCTCTTAAATTCAGACAACAGGTGGAAATGTCTGTCACGATGTCTGAGGGGGCATTCCTGCTCCCTCTGGGATGACAGGCAGTGGTCTCCAGCATTGTTCAGAGTATTCCACTTGTGCTGTATCCTGCCATGATGACACCTCTGGCACTGTCTTGCTTACTGTCTTAATTGACACACTCCAAGTGTCTGCAATGTGGTTTTTGCTTATGATGTTACTGTGCGGTTTTCCTGTGTTTTGCCAGTCTTCTTGGCCTTATATATGGCCACACCAGTTGCTTATCCTAAACTTAACCACTCCCCTTCTGCATGCCTAATCCCAACCTTCTCCTCCTTTCTTGAGCTTGACACCAAACATGCCTGAGCCAGCATTTTGTATAAGAATAATTAAAATAACTTTCAGCCACTAACCTTCTAGTGTGCTTTTGAATTTGACAGGTCACTGTGAATGGCGGATCGCTCCACGCGTCTCCCCTCTCCACCTACTCTTCCTCTATCTGTTCTCCTCTCCTCTGTCACATGGTTCATGCAAGCAAGTGGGAAATGGGATGGGGACTAACATGCGTCGGCCTGTGCCATGCCGTTGTCTCTCTATTCCAAACTATGTTGTCGTTGGTCAACATAGGGGGAGGCTCTGAGTACTTTACCACTTCACCTAACCCTTGCCCGTTCCTTCGGACCAGCTCCTCTCATTATCCCTACTATCTTGCTGCACGCCATTTCATCTCTTGTAAACTTCATATCCTGATAGCATGGCAAGTAGTGTGATCCGGAAGTAGTATGAACTCTGACCATGGGTATGGGTGGTTAACTCATCAGAACATGAATTCATGTATACAAACGTATACTTTGAGGTCACAGTCTGGTGGCTACTGTAATCAGACTCCCAGACTAAACATATCTTTGACATCACCTCTCGCTCCATTTTTATTACAGATACAGACTTTTTTAATAATAATATAACAGTAATATCTGTCTAGTTGTAAGGTACATATGCATCTTTTTGCACGGAGCTGAGCCTGGTGAGAATTTTTCCTACACCCTCCTCCACCCGGCCACTTATTTGCTCGGCTCGTTTACGTCAGCTCACTAACCCTCGCCTCCATTCCTTCCTCTTACACTGCCCCCTGCCAGGGCTCACCACAGCACCAAGTCAGCAACAGCTCCCTTTATCAGACCCGGGGGCTTCACAAGGAAGCCCACTGATATAGGAGGAGCGCTACGTTTGCTCTTCTCCTGTCCTTCATCACCTGCACCTGTTGTCGGCACACAGCTGCTTCCCCTGCTGCCTTCGCTCGACATGCGCTCCCCCTTCATCGCCGACGTCTCTTCGTACACGCCCACAGGATCCACACTCTCCCCATTTGAGGCCCCCCATACACTGCAATGTGCTTCCCGGCCACCAGGCGTCCCCCTTCGTCGCACCCTCACATGGCCCACAGGAGGAACACTTCAGCAGCAGCCTCCTGTATCAGTATCTGCGGCTTAACAAGTACGCTCACTGATATAGGAGGAGCGCTAAGCTGGTTCCCCTACTATCCTTCATCACCTGCACCCAATGACAGCATACAGCTGTTCCCCCTGCAGCCCCTAAACACTGCATGCGCTGCCTCTGCACCGTTCGCATCTCCTCTCCTCCCTTAATAATAAAACAGACACAATCCCGGCCACTAGGCTGCCCCTTTGTCGCCCCCTCACATGGCCAACAGGAGGAACACTTCATCAGCAGCTTCCTTATCAGTATCTGCGGCTTAACAAGTACGCTCACTGATATGGGAGGGGCGCGAAGCTGGTTCCCCTATTGTCCTTCATCACCTGTAGCAGATGTTAACACACATCTCCTCCCCTGCAGCCCTAAAACTACATGCGCTCCCTCTTCATCACCTGTGTCTCTTCGTACACGCCCACAGGATCCACACTCTCCCATTTGAGGCCCCTCACACACTGCAATGCGCTTCCCAGCCACTAAACGTCCCCCTTCGTCCCCCCCCACATGGCCAACAGGAGGAACACTTCAGCAGCAACTTCCTTTACCAGTATCTGCGGCTTAACAAGTACGCTCACTGATATAGGAGGAACGCTAAGCTGGTTCCCCTACTGTCCTTCATCACCTGCAGCTAATGTCAGCACACAGCTGCTCCCCCTGCACCCCCAAATCTACACGCCCAAATAGATCTCCACCCCTCCCTTAACTGAAAGACTAAACCCGACCACTAGGCGTCCCCCCCTCATCACCATCCTCACAGGACACACGGGTAGGAACACTTCAGCGACAGCTTCCCTTATCAGTATCTGCAGCTTAACAATATGGCTCACTGATGGAGGAGGAGCGCTAAGCTGTTTCCCCTACTGTCCTTCATTTTACCTGCAGGCCACTGTTAGTTACACAGGTGCTCCCCCTTGCCAGCCCCTAAAACTGCAGGTGCTCCCTCTGCATCGCCCATGTCTCCCCCTTACCACGCCCAAAACCATCTCCACTCCTTCCCTTCTGCGGCCCCTTCTGACCACACCTTGTGTGCTTCCCATCCACCGTGTGTTACCCTTCCTCACCTTTTTGTGACTACGACCCAAAGGACCGTCCCCCTAATGGACCTGCGTGTTCTCCTCATATGCCTGGCAGGGGACAGACCATCCCCATACTAGCCTTTCTGCCCCTTAGTGGACATATTTCTGTTTCTTCAACATTTTCTCTTTTTTCTGTTTTTTTTCCTCTTTATAGTCTTTTACTCACCTACCCCTTACTTGTTCTTTTGCTTCTTCCTTTTATAACCTTCCCCTGTTATGTATCCTAAACTTAACCATCTCCTTTCTAATGCCTAACCCCAACCAGTTTACTTCCTGACATTTGCTAATTTATAACCTGCCCTGTTTCCTTAACCCTAAACTTAACCTCTTTCCTCCCTGTGCCTAACCCTAACCAATAGTCCCCTCTTTTTTCTGCATCTACCCCCAAGCAGGGACAGGGCTCACACAGTTGCATTAGATTTTTATTTTTATTTTTTTCACTAATTTATTTTCATCATCTCCATTGTCACCGCTGGCGCCCCCTTGTGGCCACAGCATGATACTGGTCCTGACTGTGACTGTCACTATAGATGTACAGATGTACTGCAGTTAACTTATGGCTACATTTGTTTTGACAATTTAGTTTTCACAGATGGCGCCCTCTGCTGGCCACAGCATGGTATTAGGCGCATGCTCTTTTTTCTGTGTTTTTTACCCCGGCATACTACTGGGCTGGCCAGCCACCTCCCTTATGGTGCAAGAGACCAGATAAGGATTAAGAAGTACTTTTTTGTCTGTGAATATAACAAAATGTACCAGAATACATGTTACCAACACATGATTTACTCCTTAAAGAGTTCATGTATATAACAGTAAATTTACCAGCACTCCTAAGCCTTTTTTCCACATTCACAGTCAGGGGGCGTGTTTACCCATAAGGCTCTGCACTGCCTCACTCAGACCAGTGGGGGCTGACTTATCCCCCCTCTCCCTCCCCCCTCCCATTCTTGCTATTTACCCAGAGTGCCTTTCACCCCTTCCTACACAGGGGGAGTGGCTGTCAACTGCAGTAACTTGCACCCTGACTAACACACAGAGCACTTATAGTGACTAGGGCCTGCTTTGGCCATTGTTAAACAAAAAGAAAACAACCTGATAGGAGGAGTTTACCCCAGAGAGGACGTACTTCTTCACTTCTTCATTGGACTGCTGTTGGATTTGGACCTTCATTCCTGGTAATATTTCATTGCTTACATGTTTTAAATTTGTACATTTTTCTTTTTCTTTTTGCCACTCTCTGTGTTGAGCGGTGTATGGAACCGGAGAGTTGGCTTTTTTCTTGGCCCTGGGTCCATTGGGGATCAAGGAGGCAGAGCATGTCTCTGCTGGCCTTGGTCCTCCATGCTCGGTGGTGGCCGGGAGGGCTCCGCTCTGGCGGGGCTTCTCCTGGTCATTGCTGGGGTGGACTTTGGGGCTGGGAGGAAGCCGGCTCTCTGGTCCTGCCTGCTAAACAACAGCTAAGAGATGGTGTGATTTGAAGGTGTGCTACAGGCCATTCTGGGTGATTAACAATGAAATTGTGCTGGTTGCTTTTGGGAGCCCCCCCAAATCAATGCTTTAAATAGCTGAAATGTCTAAAAATAGGCGCTCTAAACTATTTCTAAAAATGTAACTCCTCTAAAAACAAAAGCTTTTAAAAGACAAGTGGCTAGTGTAGTGTAGCACAGGAGGGACACACCCCGCAGCTGGCGTAACTGCGGCGGGACTTCCTTGGGTGAGGGTGTCTTGTGGTAAGCCGTCGAAACACCCTGAGACCTCGAGGCGCACAACTGAAGATGTGTCCCAGTGATTACAGGCTTTGCACATCATCAATCGAAATTCCCCAAGGGTTTTTTCGCTGTTGGGGCATCGCGGGCCGACACACAGGCCCACGTTCCCTTAAATTCAGACAAGATGGAGTACATGATTGCCACTGTGTAGTGGGGCTATTCCTCCTGCCTTCCGTTATCATTGAGCTCTTCCTTGCACCCACCACATTCTCTCCTGGGGCTTTGCACATCAGACGCATGCAGCCACATCCCCCGTTACGGCTGTGTGTGCTCCCGGTGTCTTAGCTGATGGGAGGGATTCAGGTATAACAGGAGTGCCTGGAGGGCTCATTTTAGCTTGGGCGGAGGACTTGCACTAGTTCCCTGCACTGTTCAGAGTACTCCATTAGGGCGGTTCGTGACATGATGACACTTCCAAGCATTGTCCTAACTCACTGAGCGAGTGACATTTTGTCATTAGGGACTAATATATTTCTACAGACTCATAAAATCTCCTATGCTTTACCAGTAAGCACTGACTTTGCATGTCATCACTCGAAATTCCCTGTGGGTTTTTCGCTTTTGGAGCATCGCGGGCCGACATACAGGCCCACGTTCTCTTAAATTCAGACAACAGGTGGAAATGTCTGTCACGATGTCTGAGGGGGCATTCCTGCTCCCTCTGGGATGACAGGCAGTGGTCTCCAGCATTGTTCAGAGTATTCCACTTGTGCCTGTATCCTGCCATGATGACACCTCTGGCACTGTCTTGCTTACTGTCTTAATTGACACACTCCAAGTGTCTGCAATGTGGTTTTTGCTTTTGGTGTTACTGTGCTGTTTTCCTGTGTTTTGCCAGTCTTCTTGGCCTTATATATGGCCACACCAGTTGCTTATCCTAAACTTAACCACTCCCCTTCTGCATGCCTAATCCCAACCTTCTCCTCCTTTCTTGAGCTTGACACCAAACATGCCTGAGCCAGCATTTTGTATAAGAATAATTAAAATAACTTTCAGCCACTGACCTTCTAGTGTGCTTTTGAATTTGACAGGTCACTGTGAATGGCGGGTCGCTCCACGCGTCTCCCCTCTCCACCTACTCTTCCTCTATCTGTTCTCCTCTCCTCTGTCACATGGTTCATGCAAGCAAGTGGGAAATGGGATGGGGACTAACATGCGTCGGCCTGTGCCATGCCGTTGTCTCTCTATTCCAAACTATGTTGTCGTTGGTCAACATAGGGGGAGGCTCTGAGTACTTTACCACTTCACCTAACCCTAACCCTAACCCATGCAACTAGAATGTGGCAACATCGCTACAACATTACAAATAAGAAAGAAACAACCACACCTTTGGTTCGACATTTTTTATTTCACGGCTTGCAGAATCTCAGGATGGCCGGGATTCAAAGCAATCTACTATGGACGGATACGGAGAGGAAGAAAATGGAGAGAAGATGGATCTATTGGATCAATACTAAAGAACCATTTGGACTAAACGTTAGATACAATTAGTAATATATATTTATCATGGAGGTGTTCATAATTCGGCTCTAATTTTGACCAATCTTTGTTATAATGCCTAAACCCAAATTCATCCACCTTCCATGATGCCTAAAACTTAACAAATATGCCTAAACCCAACCAATATGCCTAATCATAACCAATTTGACCCTAAATTTATACAACCCTCTATTAAATTATGCCCAGCCCTGATGAATTCTATTCTAACCCCAACCAATTCTAATTTTATTATGTCTAAACCTAAAAAAATATCAATTAACCCTAATACAATCTAACCCTATGTCTAATTAACCCTAAATCAATTGATTGAAAACCTTAATTATAATTATTTTTAATAAAATGAACACAAAGACACAGAGAGGGAATGATTTATTATACTACATGATCAATTTATAACAAACAATTCATTATCTATCAATTCATTATATAAATTAATTAAAAAACAGATAAATACAGATTAATTAAAAACATCATAATCTTTCTTATAAATATTAAATACAATTCATGGTTTAAAAAAAGTCAATTCATTCCATTTAAATCATTAAAAAACACTCTACTCACCTTCTGGGCTTTCCAGGGTACTGATACGTACAGGGCGGACCTCTCTCATGGCCATGGAGGATGGGCCTTTAAATTCAGATCAACACCTCCTTTTCTCACTCTGTCACCAGCTTTTGGAGAGTCAACATCGCTTTGCCAGCTCGTGAACACAGCAGTTATTTCACATTCAGTGTGCTTCAGCCTGAAGAAGATCCATTAGGATCGAAACGTTGCACGAAGCACACAATATTTCATTTCATTTAAATAAATTAAAAAAATAAATTACTTTAAAAACAATTTCTTTTCTTTTTCTTTTCTCTTTTAATTCATTTTCCTTCATTTAATTTCTACGGATTAAAAATTACATCATCCACCCGTCATGCCATACCATCAGGATGACGGCTGGATTCAAGTACGCTATGGGGGCAGGCGTGGACGCCCTCTTGACCGTACATTCCAAGCCCCACGCAAATTTCCCAGGGGGAATTACTCTTGGGATCGGGGAGGGAGAGGCCCTGGCTGGAAGGCCAGTGCACCCCCTGTCTCCCGTACCTACGGAGGACAGGGCAATTTCTTCTTGCCTAACCGGCCCGTGCCGCCTCCGGGGTTCTCTGCCGCCTCGCGTCCCCCTCAAGCATCTACGTACATTGGGCAACAATCCCGCTCGTACGCCGACGTCACTCGGCAGAACCTTCCAAGATCAGCTCCCTTTTCTAGGGATGACAACAGGAGAACTACACCTACTGACCCTGCTTTTGGTTTGTTGGTACGTAAGTTACACAAGGTAATAAAAGTGGTTCATCACTTACAAAACGTCACTCCAACACCTGGCAAAAGTAATCCGAAAATGATTTCCCGTATGGTGGACGTCTTGTCATCCATGATTAAGCCGGCATCCCCCACTCAGGAGACAGTGGAAATGATCGTGGGGAATGCCAAAAATTGGGGTCATAACACCCTGATCATTTTGGAGGACCACTACAAGGAGGTTTTGGACACTCTTCTGATAGAGATTTCTAACCATTTGACTCCAGAGTGGAAAGTTGCCTTTGATGTGGCAACAAAATGGGCACGTAAAAACTTGCCCCGCATACAGCAGGATGTCATAGATCATGCGGCTGCATTGATCACAGCGTGTGCTGTCTCAGAACAACAGTCAGGTGGACACAATCACCAACATGCTCAAACCACTGACATTAACACACAACCTGTCCCACAACAACAACAGCAGGTCACACAAACAGTGCCGACCATGACGGAGCCCACGGTGGCTAGGCCTCCACAAGCACCACACACTACGGAGCCCCCGAAAGCACAGCGAACTATCCGTAGACGTAGTCGCTACAATCCGTGTGTGCTTCCAGATAATGTGAGTTTCCAGGTAATTGAGGATGAACAACAGAGACCTGTTGATAATGAGGCCTCAATTTTGGAGAATGAAGTGAATGTGCAGGAATCATTGATAGATTTAGGAATAGCACATCCTACGATTGACACAACACCCCCATTGTCTCCAGTCGCACAACAGCCAAATGTCAGCACCGAACAGACTACTGCAATGGTTCACATGAGCCCACAGACTGACGAAGTGGCGCAGCAGGGAGATGTGATCTCAGAACATAATGATTCGGAAGTACGTAACATCAACACACCCCGAATTCCGAAAACCCGAGTAACAAGACATATCAACACTGATCGCAAAATGGTGGAATGGGGCTTGAGTGTGCGAAAGAAGTGGCTCATAATAGGAGACTCGAATCTGGCAAGAATACCGGGATATTCTATCCCGGACTTGCAGATAGAGAGTTATCCGGGAGCTAACTTTCGTCATGCTCATGCCATTCTTTCTAAGGCATCCAAGCACGTAACAGTTGAGAAAGTTGTCCTTTCCTTTGGGATGAATTCCAGAGGTCAAAAGGCCAAAGAAACGGCCATCAAACAGATGCAGGCAGCACTCAGAATGGCTAAACGGACATTTCCGTACTCGGAAATTTGGATTCCCACTATTAACTACTCTGTTGCCTTACCTCATGCCGAACAGGTCACTCTCAGTAGGCTCAATACACATTTGCAGAAAAACATGCCTTTCATTCCCCCCTTACGGAACAGCTACTTTCACACAGAAAGTGATAACGTGCATTGGACAAAAGGAACGGCACGGGCAATGCTTGACTATTGGGTCACGTATTTAAACTTGAAGGCCCCATAAACCCTACTGAGGAGGGGAACCAGGGGTCACGACCTCTCTCTTCTCAAAATGTCATTATGTTGGCCAAAAATTTCACCCCTTCTACGGAACAATTTCAATTATTAAACAGAGGATTGACATTTATCCCAACTATTGATATTAACAAAAATCAAAAGATGCAACTTGAATTGGACATCCAAACGTACCATAGGAAGGTGAAATTGGCAACATTTTTCAAGAATTCAGAGAAATCTGCACCGCGGCCCTTCACACCTTTGTCGATCTGGACGCCCCCACCAGAGAAATTACCGGAGGAAGTTCATGTACTGATTAAAAAGGATATACAGGAATTCAAAAGACATTTCAGATTTTATCAAGAGAAGCCTAATTTGTCACAAAATGAAGTAAAAGCTCTCAAGGACTTAATTCGTTGTAAGCATATTGTTATTAAACCCGCTGATAAGGGGAGTTCAGTTGTGATTTTGGATAGGGACCAATACATCATGGAGGTTAACAGACAGCTAAGTAACCCAACATATTATAAAAAATTACAGCAACCAATATATTTAAAAACAATTGATGAGGTAAACACAATTTAAATACATTAAAGGCAAAGAAATTCATCACAGCAGCACAAAAACAATATTTAAAAGGGGATACACAACCCAGAGAAAGGAGATTTTATATCCTACCTAAGATTCACAAGGATCCAACACAGTGGACAGTCCCGTATGAAGTTCCTCCGGGAAGGCCGATTGTTTCGGATTGTAGTAGCGAGACGTATCGAACAGCAGAGTACGTTGACTATTTTCTGAATCCTTTGTCAGTAAAACATGCCTCCTATGTGAAGGATACATATCATTTCATTGACATGGTTAAAAACCTGCAGATTCCTCCGAATTGTTGTTTCTTTTCGCTGGATGTGGAAAGTTTATATACCAATATTGATACACCTGCGGGATTAGCAGCAGTTAAGAAAATGTTTGATAAATACCCTGATGTCAAAAGACCGGATGATGAAGTATTACAATTGTTAGAGATTAATTTGACTAAAAATGATTTTGAATTCAATGGAGACTACTATTTACAGGTTAAAGGAACAGCAATGGGCAAAAGATTTGCCCCTGCCTACGCTAACATTTTCATGGCAAATTGGGAGGAAGAAGCGTTAGCTAAGTGCCCAAAGCAGCCTCTTCACTACCTACGATACCTGGATGATATTTGGGGTATTTGGAGTTACTCCAAGGAAGAGTTCATCGAATTTATTAATATCTTAAATGATCATGACACTTCTATTAAATTAAAATATGAAATTCATGACCAGTCGATAGACTTTTTGGATACAACTATTTACAAAGGGAAATCCTATAACACTCATCAACGACTGGACATCAAGGTATTTTTCAAAAAAACGGATACACATGCATTGCTCTTTAAATCAAGTTTCCATCCCAAGCACACATTTAAAGGTTTGGTGAAAGCTCAATTGATACGGTTTCACCGTATTTGTACACAACAAAGTGATTTTTGGGAGGCGGTGAAAATACTTTTCGGAGCGTTAAAACATCGCGGATATCCACGACCTTTTCTGAGGAAATGTTTGAAATCATTCCAAATTCAATCACAAAAATATCAGGAAAACATTATTCCATTGATAACTACTTTCTCATCGGCTAGTACAATTGTTAACAGGAAAATTAAGGACAATTTTCGTACAATAATGGAAGATTCGGGAATATTACGAAAACATCAGGTCATTTCAGCACAGAGAAGACATAAAAATTTGAAAGACTTTCTAGTCAGAGCTAAACTTAAGAAATTAGACCAAGTTCATACGGAAAAGAAACCGGAATACTTCAGTCATTTACAGTATATTCGCAATCAATCCAATAAAAAAATCTTTAAAATATCACAACATTTCGCCCCACAAACCACTAATTGCATTTACGTAATATTCTGTGACATGTGTGGAAAGCAGTACATTGGAGAGACAAAAAATTCAATGGCAACTAGAATGTGGCAACATCGCTACAACATTACAAATAAGAAAGAAACAACCACACCTTTGGTTCGACATTTTTTATTTCACGGCTTGCAGAATCTCAGGATGGCCGGGATTCAAAGCAATCTACTATGGACGGATACGGAGAGGAAGAAAATGGAGAGAAGATGGATCTATTGGATCAATACTAAAGAACCATTTGGACTAAACGTTAGATACAATTAGTAATATATATTTATCATGGAGGTGTTCATAATTCGGCTCTAATTTTGACCAATCTTTGTTATAATGCCTAAACCCAAATTCATCCACCTTCCATGATGCCTAAAACTTAACAAATATGCCTAAACCCAACCAATATGCCTAATCATAACCAATTTGACCCTAAATTTATACAACCCTCTATTAAATTATGCCCAGCCCTGATGAATTCTATTCTAACCCCAACCAATTCTAATTTTATTATGTCTAAACCTAAAAAAATATCAATTAACCCTAATACAATCTAACCCTATGTCTAATTAACCCTAAATCAATTGATTGAAAACCTTAATTATAATTATTTTTAATAAAATGAACACAAAGACACAGAGAGGGAATGATTTATTATACTACATGATCAATTTATAACAAACAATTCATTATCTATCAATTCATTATATAAATTAATTAAAAAACAGATAAATACAGATTAATTAAAAACATCATAATCTTTCTTATAAATATTAAATACAATTCATGGTTTTAAAAAAAGTCAATTCATTCCATTTAAATCATTAAAAAACACTCTACTCACCTTCTGGGCTTTCCAGGGTACTGATACGTACAGGGCGGACCTCTCTCATGGCCATGGAGGATGGGCCTTTAAATTCAGATCAACACCTCCTTTTCTCACTCTGTCACCAGCTTTTGGAGAGTCAACATCGCTTTGCCAGCTCGTGAACACAGCAGTTATTTCACATTCAGTGTGCTTCAGCCTGAAGAAGATCCATTAGGATCGAAACGTTGCACGAAGCACACAATATTTCATTTCATTTAAATAAATTAAAAAAATAAATTACTTTAAAAACAATTTCTTTTCTTTTTCTTTTCTCTTTTAATTCATTTTCCTTCATTTAATTTCTACGGATTAAAAATTACATCATCCACCCGTCATGCCATACCATCAGGATGACGGCTGGATTCAAGTACGCTATGGGGGCAGGCGTGGACGCCCTCTTGACCGTACATTCCAAGCCCCACGCAAATTTCCCAGGGGGAATTACTCTTGGGATCGGGGAGGGAGAGGCCCTGGCTGGAAGGCCAGTGCACCCCCTGTCTCCCGTACCTACGGAGGACAGGGCAATTTCTTCTTGCCTAACCGGCCCGTGCCGCCTCCGGGGTTCTCTGCCGCCTCGCGTCCCCCTCAAGCATCTACGTACATTGGGCAACAATCCCGCTCGTACGCCGACGTCACTCGGCAGAACCTTCCAAGATCAGCTCCCTTTTCTAGGGATGACAACAGGAGAACTACACCTACTGACCCTGCTTTTGGTTTGTTGGTACGTAAGTTACACAAGGTAATAAAAGTGGTTCATCACTTACAAAACGTCACTCCAACACCTGGCAAAAGTAATCCGAAAATGATTTCCCGTATGGTGGACGTCTTGTCATCCATGATTAAGCCGGCATCCCCCACTCAGGAGACAGTGGAAATGATCGTGGGGAATGCCAAAAATTGGGGTCATAACACCCTGATCATTTTGGAGGACCACTACAAGGAGGTTTTGGACACTCTTCTGATAGAGATTTCTAACCATTTGACTCCAGAGTGGAAAGTTGCCTTTGATGTGGCAACAAAATGGGCACGTAAAAACTTGCCCCGCATACAGCAGGATGTCATAGATCATGCGGCTGCATTGATCACAGCGTGTGCTGTCTCAGAACAACAGTCAGGTGGACACAATCACCAACATGCTCAAACCACTGACATTAACACACAACCTGTCCCACAACAACAACAGCAGGTCACACAAACAGTGCCGACCATGACGGAGCCCACGGTGGCTAGGCCTCCACAAGCACCACACACTACGGAGCCCCCGAAAGCACAGCGAACTATCCGTAGACGTAGTCGCTACAATCCGTGTGTGCTTCCAGATAATGTGAGTTTCCAGGTAATTGAGGATGAACAACAGAGACCTGTTGATAATGAGGCCTCAATTTTGGAGAATGAAGTGAATGTGCAGGAATCATTGATAGATTTAGGAATAGCACATCCTACGATTGACACAACACCCCCATTGTCTCCAGTCGCACAACAGCCAAATGTCAGCACCGAACAGACTACTGCAATGGTTCACATGAGCCCACAGACTGACGAAGTGGCGCAGCAGGGAGATGTGATCTCAGAACATAATGATTCGGAAGTACGTAACATCAACACACCCCGAATTCCGAAAACCCGAGTAACAAGACATATCAACACTGATCGCAAAATGGTGGAATGGGGCTTGAGTGTGCGAAAGAAGTGGCTCATAATAGGAGACTCGAATCTGGCAAGAATACCGGGATATTCTATCCCGGACTTGCAGATAGAGAGTTATCCGGGAGCTAACTTTCGTCATGCTCATGCCATTCTTTCTAAGGCATCCAAGCACGTAACAGTTGAGAAAGTTGTCCTTTCCTTTGGGATGAATTCCAGAGGTCAAAAGGCCAAAGAAACGGCCATCAAACAGATGCAGGCAGCACTCAGAATGGCTAAACGGACATTTCCGTACTCGGAAATTTGGATTCCCACTATTAACTACTCTGTTGCCTTACCTCATGCCGAACAGGTCACTCTCAGTAGGCTCAATACACATTTGCAGAAAAACATGCCTTTCATTCCCCCCTTACGGAACAGCTACTTTCACACAGAAAGTGATAACGTGCATTGGACAAAAGGAACGGCACGGGCAATGCTTGACTATTGGGTCACGTATTTAAACTTGAAGGCCCCATAAACCCTACTGAGGAGGGGAACCAGGGGTCACGACCTCTCTCTTCTCAAAATGTCATTATGTTGGCCAAAAATTTCACCCCTTCTACGGAACAATTTCAATTATTAAACAGAGGATTGACATTTATCCCAACTATTGATATTAACAAAAATCAAAAGATGCAACTTGAATTGGACATCCAAACGTACCATAGGAAGGTGAAATTGGCAACATTTTTCAAGAATTCAGAGAAATCTGCACCGCGGCCCTTCACACCTTTGTCGATCTGGACGCCCCCACCAGAGAAATTACCGGAGGAAGTTCATGTACTGATTAAAAAGGATATACAGGAATTCAAAAGACATTTCAGATTTTATCAAGAGAAGCCTAATTTGTCACAAAATGAAGTAAAAGCTCTCAAGGACTTAATTCGTTGTAAGCATATTGTTATTAAACCCGCTGATAAGGGGAGTTCAGTTGTGATTTTGGATAGGGACCAATACATCATGGAGGTTAACAGACAGCTAAGTAACCCAACATATTATAAAAAATTACAGCAACCAATATATTTAAAAACAATTGATGAGGTAAACACAATTTTAAATACATTAAAGGCAAAGAAATTCATCACAGCAGCACAAAAACAATATTTAAAAGGGGATACACAACCCAGAGAAAGGAGATTTTATATCCTACCTAAGATTCACAAGGATCCAACACAGTGGACAGTCCCGTATGAAGTTCCTCCGGGAAGGCCGATTGTTTCGGATTGTAGTAGCGAGACGTATCGAACAGCAGAGTACGTTGACTATTTTCTGAATCCTTTGTCAGTAAAACATGCCTCCTATGTGAAGGATACATATCATTTCATTGACATGGTTAAAAACCTGCAGATTCCTCCGAATTGTTGTTTCTTTTCGCTGGATGTGGAAAGTTTATATACCAATATTGATACACCTGCGGGATTAGCAGCAGTTAAGAAAATGTTTGATAAATACCCTGATGTCAAAAGACCGGATGATGAAGTATTACAATTGTTAGAGATTAATTTGACTAAAAATGATTTTGAATTCAATGGAGACTACTATTTACAGGTTAAAGGAACAGCAATGGGCAAAAGATTTGCCCCTGCCTACGCTAACATTTTCATGGCAAATTGGGAGGAAGAAGCGTTAGCTAAGTGCCCAAAGCAGCCTCTTCACTACCTACGATACCTGGATGATATTTGGGGTATTTGGAGTTACTCCAAGGAAGAGTTCATCGAATTTATTAATATCTTAAATGATCATGACACTTCTATTAAATTAAAATATGAAATTCATGACCAGTCGATAGACTTTTTGGATACAACTATTTACAAAGGGAAATCCTATAACACTCATCAACGACTGGACATCAAGGTATTTTTCAAAAAAACGGATACACATGCATTGCTCTTTAAATCAAGTTTCCATCCCAAGCACACATTTAAAGGTTTGGTGAAAGCTCAATTGATACGGTTTCACCGTATTTGTACACAACAAAGTGATTTTTGGGAGGCGGTGAAAATACTTTTCGGAGCGTTAAAACATCGCGGATATCCACGACCTTTTCTGAGGAAATGTTTGAAATCATTCCAAATTCAATCACAAAAATATCAGGAAAACATTATTCCATTGATAACTACTTTCTCATCGGCTAGTACAATTGTTAACAGGAAAATTAAGGACAATTTTCGTACAATAATGGAAGATTCGGGAATATTACGAAAACATCAGGTCATTTCAGCACAGAGAAGACATAAAAATTTGAAAGACTTTCTAGTCAGAGCTAAACTTAAGAAATTAGACCAAGTTCATACGGAAAAGAAACCGGAATACTTCAGTCATTTACAGTATATTCGCAATCAATCCAATAAAAAAATCTTTAAAATATCACAACATTTCGCCCCACAAACCACTAATTGCATTTACGTAATATTCTGTGACATGTGTGGAAAGCAGTACATTGGAGAGACAAAAAATTCAATGGCAACTAGAATGTGGCAACATCGCTACAACATTACAAATAAGAAAGAAACAACCACACCTTTGGTTCGACATTTTTTATTTCACGGCTTGCAGAATCTCAGGATGGCCGGGATTCAAAGCAATCTACTATGGACGGATACGGAGAGGAAGAAAATGGAGAGAAGATGGATCTATTGGATCAATACTAAAGAACCATTTGGACTAAACGTTAGATACAATTAGTAATATATATTTATCATGGAGGTGTTCATAATTCGGCTCTAATTTTGACCAATCTTTGTTATAATGCCTAAACCCAAATTCATCCACCTTCCATGATGCCTAAAACTTAACAAATATGCCTAAACCCAACCAATATGCCTAATCATAACCAATTTGACCCTAAATTTATACAACCCTCTATTAAATTATGCCCAGCCCTGATGAATTCTATTCTAACCCCAACCAATTCTAATTTTATTATGTCTAAACCTAAAAAAATATCAATTAACCCTAATACAATCTAACCCTATGTCTAATTAACCCTAAATCAATTGATTGAAAACCTTAATTATAATTATTTTTAATAAAATGAACACAAAGACACAGAGAGGGAATGATTTATTATACTACATGATCAATTTATAACAAACAATTCATTATCTATCAATTCATTATATAAATTAATTAAAAAACAGATAAATACAGATTAATTAAAAACATCATAATCTTTCTTATAAATATTAAATACAATTCATGGTTTTAAAAAAGGTCAATTCATTCCATTTGAATCATTAAAAAACACTCTACTCACCTTCTGGGCTTTCCAGGGTACTGATACGTACAGGGCGGACCTCTCTCATGGCCATGGAGGATGGGCCTTTAAATTCAGATCAACACCTCCTTTTCTCACTCTGTCACCAGCTTTTGGAGAGTCAACATCGCTTTGCCAGCTCGTGAACACAGCAGTTATTTCACATTCAGTGTGCTTCAGCCTGAAGAAGATCCATTAGGATCGAAACGTTGCACGAAGCACACAATATTTCATTTCATTTAAATAAATTAAAAAAATAAATTACTTTAAAAACAATTTCTTTTCTTTTTCTTTTCTCTTTTAATTCATTTTCCTTCATTTAATTTCTACGGATTAAAAATTACATCATCCACCCGTCATGCCATACCATCAGGATGACGGCTGGATTCAAGTACGCTATGGGGGCAGGCGTGGACGCCCTCTTGACCGTACATTCCAAGCCCCACGCAAATTTCCCAGGGGGAATTACTCTTGGGATCGGGGAGGGAGAGGCCCTGGCTGGAAGGCCAGTGCACCCCCTGTCTCCCGTACCTACGGAGGACAGGGCAATTTCTTCTTGCCTAACCCTAACCCTACCCTAACCCTAAACTTAACCATCTCCTTTCTAATGCCTAACCCCAACCAGTTTACTTTCCTGACATTTCTAATTTATAACCTGCCCTGTTTCCTTAACCCTAAACTTAACCTCTTTCCTCCCTGTGCCTAACCCTAACCAATAGTCCCCTCTTTTTTCTGCATCTACCCCCAAGCAGGGACAGGGCTCACACAGTTGCATTAGATTTTTATTTTTATTTTTTTCACTAATTTATTTTCATCATCTCCATTGTCACCGCTGGCGCCCCCTTGTGGCCACAGCATGATACTGGTCCTGACTGTGACTGTCACTATAGATGTACAGCTGTACTGCAGTTAACTTATGGCTACATTTGTTTTGACAATTTAGTTTTCACAGATGGCGCCCTCTGCTGGCCACAGCATGGTATTAGGCGCATGCTCTTTTTTCTGTGTTTTTTACCCCGGCATACTACTGGGCTGGCCAGCCACCTCCCTTATGGTGCAAGAGACCAGATAAGGATTAAGAAGTACTTTTTTGTCTGTGAATATAACAAAATGTACCAGAATACATGTTACCAACACATGATTTACTCCTTAAAGAGTTCATGTATATAACAGTAAATTTACCAGCACTCCTAAGCCTTTTTTCCACATTCACAGTCAGGGGGCGTGTTTACCCATAAGGCTCTGCACTGCCTCACTCAGACCAGTGGGGGCTGACTTATCCCCCCTCTCCCTCCCCCCTCCCATTCTTGCTATTTACCCAGAGTGCCTTTCACCCCTTCCTACACAGGGGGAGTGGCTGTCAACTGCAGTAACTTGCACCCTGACTAACACACAGAGCACTTATAGTGACTAGGGCCTGCTTTGGCCATTGTTAAACAAAAAGAAAACAACCTGATAGGAGGAGTTTACCCCAGAGAGGACGTACTTCTTCACTTCTTCATTGGACTGCTGTTGGATTTGGACCTTCATTCCTGGTAATATTTCATTGCTTACATGTTTTAAAGTTGTACATTTTTCTTTTTCTTTTTGCCACTCTCTGTGTTGAGCGGTGTATGGAACCGGAGAGTTGGCTTTTTTCTTGGCCCTGGGTCCATTGGGGATCAAGGAGGCAGAGCATGTCTCTGCTGGCCTTGGTCCTCCATGCTCGGTGGTGGCCGGGAGGGCTCCGCTCTGGCGGGGCTTCTCCTGGTCATTGCTGGGGTGGACTTTGGGGCTGGGAGGAAGCCGGCTCTCTGGTCCTGCCTGCTAAACAACAGCTAAGAGATGGTGTGATTTGAAGGTGTGCTACAGGCCATTCTGGGTGATTAACAATGAAATTGTGCTGGTTGCTTTTGGGAGCCCCCCCAAATCAATGCTTTAAATAGCTGAAATGTCTAAAAATAGGCGCTCTAAACTATTTCTAAAAATGTAACTCCTCTAAAAACAAAAGCTTTTAAAAGACAAGTGGCTAGTGTAGTGTAGCACAGGAGGGACACACCCCGCAGCTGGCGTAACTGCGGCGGGACTTCCTTGGGTGAGGGTGTCTTGTGGTAAGCCGTCGAAACACCCTGAGACCTCGAGGCGCACAACTGAAGATGTGTCCCAGTGATTACAGGCTTTGCACACCATCAATCGAAATTCCCCAAGGGTTTTTTCGCTGTTGGGGCATCGCGGGCCAACACACAGGCCCACGTTCCCTTAAATTCAGACAAGATGGAGTACATGATTGCCACTGTGTAGTGGGGCTATTCCTCCTGCCTTCCGTTATCATTGAGCTCTTCCTTGCACCCACCACATTCTCTCCTGGGGCTTTGCACATCAGACGCATGCAGCCACATCCCCCGTTACGGCTGTGTGTGCTCCCGGTGTCTTAGCTGATGGGAGGGATTCAGGTATAACAGGAGTGCCTGGAGGGCTCATTTTAGCTTGGGCGGAGGACTTGCACTAGTTCCCTGCACTGTTCAGAGTACTCCATTAGGGCGGTTCGTGACATGATGACACTTCCAAGCATTGTCCTAACTCACTGAGCGAGCGACATTTTGTCATTAGGGACTAATATATTTCTACAGAATCATAAAATCTCCTATGCTTTACCAGTAAGCACTGACTTTGCATGTCATCACTCGAAATTCCCTGTGGGTTTTTCGCTTTTGGAGCATCGCGGGCCGACATACAGGCCCACGTTCTCTTAAATTCAGACAACAGGTGGAAATGTCTGTCACGATGTCTGAGGGGGCATTCCTGCTCCCTCTGGGATGACAGGCAGTGGTCTCCAGCATTGTTCAGAGTATTCCACTTGTGCTGTATCCTGCCATGATGACACCTCTGGCACTGTCTTGCTTACTGTCTTAATTGACACACTCCAAGTGTCTGCAATGTGGTTTTTGCTTATGATGTTACTGTGCGGTTTTCCTGTGTTTTGCCAGTCTTCTTGGCCTTATATATGGCCACACCAGTTGCTTATCCTAAACTTAACCACTCCCCTTCTGCATGCCTAATCCCAACCTTCTCCTCCTTTCTTGAGCTTGACACCAAACATGCCTGAGCCAGCATTTTGTATAAGAATAATTAAAATAACTTTCAGCCACTAACCTTCTAGTGTGCTTTTGAATTTGACAGGTCACTGTGAATGGCGGGTCGCTCCACGCGTCTCCCCTCTCCACCTACTCTTCCTCTATCTGTTCTCCTCTCCTCTGTCACATGGTTCATGCAAGCAAGTGGGAAATGGGATGGGGACTAACATGCGTCGGCCTGTGCCATGCCGTTGTCTCTCTATTCCAAACTATGTTGTCGTTGGTCAACATAGGGGGAGGCTCTGAGTACTTTACCACTTCACCTAACCCTAACCCATCCTAACCCTAACCCTAACCCTGATGACCTCTTGCACTGCCCCGGGAGCAAGCTTGCTTCAATGTCCTATCACATGCTCTCCCATGATGATGTCATGTCTTATCCTCACTCTGACCTTCCTGCCTGACCCCAACACGGATCTGAATGCCTAAACATAAACTCAGTCCAGCCCTGATTCATTCTCAATCAATGATACGTCGTGAAAACACACACACACAAGCAGCCGTGACCGTGCAGCACTGTATCATATCTTCTGCGGACGCACAGGTGATGATATACTTCTCTTGCACTGCAACTGCCACACTTAGAATTTGCCTGTGCAAAGACGCAGCAGAGGACACCACAGGTGCTGCAGGCGCACAGGTGATGACCTCTTGCACTGCCCCGGGAGCAAGCTTGCTTAAACCTCCTATCCTGCGCTGGTGGGGACGGAGTGCAGCACATGTGATGCATGCAGCACAGGCGTTGGCGCAACGCATGTGCTGCTGGCGGTGGGGCTGCTTCACACCTCCCCCCGCTGGCGTGGACTTGCACTGCAACTGCCACACTTAGAATTTGCCTGTGCAAAGACGCAGCAGAGGACACCACAGGTGCTGCAGGCGCACAGGTGATGACCTCTTGCACTGCCCCGGGAGCAAGCTTGCTTCAATGTCCTATCACATGCTCTCCCATGATGATGTCATGTCTTATCCTCACTCTGACCTTCCTGCCTGACCCCAACACGGATCTGAATGCCTAAACATAAACTCAGTCCAGCCCTGATTCATTCTCAATCAATGATACGTCGTGAAAACACACACACACAAGCAGCCGTGACCGTGCAGCACTGTATCATATCTTCTGCGGACGCACAGGTGATGATATACTTCTCTTGCACTGCAACTGCCACACTTAGAATTTGCCTGTGCAAAGACGCAGCAGAGGACACCACAGGTGCTGCAGGCGCACATGTGATGACCTCTTGCACTGCCCCGGGAGCAAGCTTGCTTCAATGTCCTATCACATGCTCTCCCATGATGATGTCATGTCTTATCCTCACTCTGACCTTCCTGCCTGACCCCAACACGGCTCTGAATGCCTAAACATAAACTCAGTCCAGCCCTGATTCATTCTCAATCAATGATACGTCGTGAAAACACACACACACAAGCAGCCGTGACCGTGCAGCACTGTATCATATCTTCTGCGGACGCACAGGTGATGATATACTTCTCTTGCACTGCAACTGCCACACTTAGAATTTGCCTGTGCAAAGACGCAGCAGAGGACACCACAGGTGCTGCAGGCGCACAGGTGATGACCTCTTGCACTGCCCCGGGAGCAAGCTTGCTTAAACCTCCTATCCTGCGCCGGTGGGGACGGAGTGCAGCACATGTGATGCATGCAGCACAGGCGTTGGCGCAACGCATGTGCTGCTGGCGGTGGGGCTGCTTCACACCTCCCCCCGCTGGCGTGGACTTGCACTGCAACTGCCACACTTAGAATTTGCCTGTGCAAAGACGCAGCAGAGGACACCACAGGTGCTGCAGGCGCACAGGTGATGACCTCTTGCACTGCCCCGGGAGCAAGCTTGCTTAAACCTCCTATCCTGCGCTGGTGGAGACGGAGTGCAGGGGACTTAAATGTCCTATCCTTGGCGCGCAGGTGGTTGAGCGGTTAGAGCGCATGCCATTTACGCAGTCGACCCCGGTTCGATTCCGGCCGGAGGTCCTTTGCTGCATGTCACATCCCCCCTCTCCCTCCAGTATTTACTATCTGTCTCCACTGCTTAATAAAGGTGTCTATGCCACAAAAAACCTTCTTTAACCTAAACAGGAAAAAAAGGAACGCAGAAAGTCCAGGATGGCAGTTAAGCATGAGGTTCCTCTGCCATCCAACGGAAAGCGACTCTTGCAAAGACGAGAGAGGAGAAGGAGAACATCGGCCGTTTTTACACATTATCCCTGTTGATGGAGGTCAGAGAGTGCTGTCAGAAGGAAAAATACAGTGAATGTCTGGCAGGTATCAGAGAGGCAGCTGGAGTCAACCTATGTCAGCCAGCATAGGTTGGCTCTAACTGCCACACTGATACCTGCTACTGGGCCAGACATTAACTGTACTTTTCCTACTGACAGCACTCTGACCTCCATCAACAGGGATATGGCCGATGTTCTCCTTCTGAGGTGACATATGTCATCATGTTTTGTATATTTGTAAATAGTTCAATTGTGTATAGTTAGTTTAGATTGTTAGTTCCGTGTGCATGTAGTTATAGTTAGATTTACTTAGTTGGATTTAGTTATGGTTATATATATATATATTTAGTTATACTTAGTCATGTTTAGTTAGTCATAGTTAGTAGTATTAGTTAGATTTAGTTTGTTGTATATAGTTATAGTTAGTACCCTCCACATGAACTCTGCCTTGAAATTGGCATTAAAAAAGGACCAAAAAGTCACAAAAAGTGCACTTTTTTTCCCTAGTCCAATAGGCTCCAAATGGCCTAAAGCGTGCTCCTAAGTGTTTCCCGGAAGGTACCATTTGCCATCTGACACTTGGTGAAATTTCAGAAAATGTTGACATTTTTCTACTTGCTCAGATCGATGATTCATTGATCCCAGTCAACTCAGGGGGCCTGAGAATGGGGATGGGGGTAGCCCAAGTTTTTCTGCAAGGCTGTAAAAAGCTGAAACACGTAAGACTCACAGGGGCAGATGAGGATGAACCTGGTCCTGATGATCAGGATGAACCTGGTCCTGATGAGCATGAAGAACCTGGTCTGTCCTCTCGTCCACAAATAAACACCGCCCGTTATGAACTAGATAATTATTCAATCAGCCAGAGGAGCAAAGGAGAAAAAGAGAAAGAGAAAAAAAAGAGAAAAGAAAAAAAGCTAACAAGTTAAAACACAGAGTATAAAAAGGGAAACAGGGAAGATAAAATCAGTTTGGCATTAAAACTTGAAGGGGCAACATCTCCTCATATTAAAAGCAATACCTACCTTGTGCCTTCTGGCCTGATGAAGACCCAAGCCGGGTCGAAACGTCGCGATCTGCAGAGGCACAAAGAAAAAAAGATTAATCTACCAAAATAAAGCCAAACAACAAACAAAGAAATGACAACAAAATGTCGATCAATAGAAAAACTATAAAAACACAAAAACGAAATTAATACTTGACATAAAAAAAGGCTACAAAACAAACTATTATTAATAGATACTGCAACTGCCAGACTTAGAATTTGCCCCGGGAGCAAGCTTGCTTAAATATCCTGGGAGACGGACTGCAGCAGATGTGATGAATCCAGCACATGTGATGATGCCACAGGACACAGTGATAGTGGTGAGAATATATATACATATATATAACTAACATGAACTACTATATAATACATACAAAATTAAAACATTGTAGAAATCCTAAATTTACATATTACCAGGTGTGTTTTTCTTATTTATTTTTCTTCTATGAAATACTGTTAACCTGGTGGCCATTGGCTGGTGAAGTGATCCGTGCCTCGTCAGGTCAGGGTTGCCAGTCCTGTAAGGCAAAGGCAATGCATACGAATTTCTACATACAGGAATCTTTCACCTTTAACAGTGGGCGGAACTCGGTGACTGGGGAGGTGACCCCAGGCGCTGGGAAAAAAATCACCTTCTCTGACAGCTTCGAGCAAGCTGTGATCAGTTTAGCATTGGAGAGGGTGAGTTGAGTGTTTTTTGCTTGTTTGTTTGTTTGTTTGCTTGTGTGTTTTGTACCTTCAAGTGAAGAAAACCATTTCCACCGACGACTGACTTGAAAAGAAACATCCTGACATTTTTTTTTTCCCCCACCAACAGTGGTTCGCGGCCTATCTCACCTGCATCAGGCCGTCACTCCAAAGGAGGCTGGGGCGAGCTGCAGCAGGCCAGGGCCTTTTTTTCCTGGGCAACACAGGAGATGTTGTGGCTGGTCTCTGGAAGCAGTGAGTTTACTTCTCATTTCTTAAACAGGGCTGAGCCAATTTCACTCATTAAGCAACCACAACTAGCAGGTTGCTTATGTAACTTTTTAAATGGTAATTATTACTGCTAGTATTGTGAGTTGGTTTGTTCTTCACCTCTGACCAGGCATATTGCAACCACTCAACATAAGGTGGGAGATAACAATACATTTTTGTCTGTTTATGTTGTTCTTCTCCCCCTCTCCTCCACAACACAGTTACCAGAAGAGACGAAAGGGGACCCACATTAGCCGTCCACTGCGGGCCACAGTGTTTGCTCTGATTTGATTGATGCTGATGTTTTTTTTGTTTTTTTGATACTTGTTCTTGTTATTGCTGCAGTTGTTTGTGTTTATATTGTTCATACGTGTTGCTGTTGTTTGCTTTTTATTATTCACATTTGTTTTTGTTGTTACTTGGAACTGTGTTTTAAATAAACGTTTTTGCTGAGAAGGAAAATGCCTTGAAGTCTTGTTAACATTAGATTTACATAAAGAGGGTGGCAAAAAACAGTGAAAAACACATAGGCACTGTCTTTTCTTTAACTAATTTATCTGAGAAACAAAGGGTTCAGACAAACATTGCAGGTGACACGGAATGCATTTCATACTACCAGGGACACTGAGCTGATGAAACGAGTCAAGTATGGCACAGTTTGGACATGATTATACGATGAAACACTTAAACACTTGACTTCCGCTAACAATAGTCTTTGGCTTCCATTTATTGCATTTCCATTTCATTTCAGGTGAAAAACCACTGCTTTTTCATGGTTTGTAAGTGGTGTGCTTCTAAAATCTACAATTTCATGATTCAATTCCTCCTTTTGTGTGAATCGTGCCAACTGCATAGAAGCATGAAACCTTAAATGTGTTGTTGGAACAAAGGGAGGCATTGCTATTTCAAGTTCAGCTGTATGGTGCGGACTCTTTGGTTTAGCTTTAGTGATTCTGGAGATTCTTCAAGACACCAGAGGATCACAGAAGCTTTAAGCCTCCACGCCTCGTCAAGGCAGAGCCCATGTGGAGGTTACTCACTGTAACTACATATACATATACATGTATATATATTTATATATATATATATATATATATATATATATATATATATATATATATATAGTAAAACTATGTATTGTAAAACTTAGTGTATGTATATATATATATATATATATATATATATATATATATATATATATATATATATACATATACATACACTAAGTTTTACAATAAATTGCATGTGATACCATGGAAGCAGTTACCTGTTTTACTTACCTGTTGCAATTCAGCAGTAAGTATAACTGTTCACGGGTGGCGCTGCCCGGATACAGTAGTTTGATTCCATGTTTGTGTTTGTCTCTGACCTGCTTTTGTCCGTTAAGAGGTAATCCAGCACCATAAGGAGGCTTTTGAGAAAAGTGGAAGTAGTTGAGCTGATGCTGGAGACTGCCACCATTTCCTCTCGTCCATTAACCACACCAACACGTTCATCTTTCTCCAATACTCCTGCCAGGTTTTGCTGTCGACAAATAAGGGGAGACAAAGAATACACAGCAAATGTTTGAATGCATTAAATATGCATACCATACATGCTATACAAGCCACACATTCTGGTACTTGTAGAATGCACAAATGAGAACATATTAGAGCTGATTTCACACCAGTAGACCTGTTTTCTTATTGTTTTTTTCCCCCACACACGTAATTTTCGGTTCGGGCCACTCTGAAAAGTCGTAATTCACCAGAGAAACTGCTAAATTGATTATTTACATGTCTTTTTTGTCTTAAAATTGAGTTAACAAATGTTGAACTAAGAATCGCTGCAAAATAAAACAGCTGGAGCTGTTGACTGCATCCGGAAAGGCTGAAAACAACACATCTCATACTGTATTAGAAACCAGAAATGAGCTGCATTGTTCTCTACAATTCTGGACTACACCTCTCACAATTATTTATATTCAGATGAACCTGGCAAAAAACATCATCCAACTTGAGTTTCTTTAATCTTCGCCATACTAACCCTAACAATAAATCGCATCTGCATACTGTGATACCATCGAAGCAGTTCCCTGTTTCACTTACCTGTTGAAATCTGGATGTGTTTACTGCATCCAGAATGGCTGAGTGTGTCACAGCTGACCTCTATGTTAGAAATAAGAAGTTGTCTGTGCGCACCAAGCCATTCAGGAGCATCACCGTCGAGAATGTGCCAGAGACACTGCTAAATTCACAGTGTTCAGGTAAATAATACAAGAGACACAGCAAATAAGTCTGCACTTGCCAAGATACAATATCTCATATTGACATATGTCAGATGGATGAAAGTTATTCGCTTGTTTTTGATGTGTGCATAAATGGGATGATCTTAAATTGATCATTTACATGTCTTTTTTGTCTTAAAATTGAGTTAACAAATGTTGAACTAAGAAGCGCTGCAAAATAAAACAGCTGGAGCTGTTGACTGCATCCAGAAAGGCTGAAAACAACACAGCTCCTACTGTATTAGAAACCAGAAATGAGCTGCATTGTTCTCTACAATTCTGGACTACCTCTGTCCAGCAGGCACCTCTCACAATTACTTATATTCAGATGAACCTGGCAAAAAACATCATCCAACTTGAGTTTCTTTAATCTTGGTCGTTTTTCTCCTCCGCCATACTAACCCTAACAATAAATCGCATCTGCATACTGTGATACCATCGAAGCAGTTCCCTGTTTCACTTACCTGTTGAAATCTGGATGTGTTTACTGCATCCAGAATGGCTGAGTGTGTCACAGCTCACCTCTATGTTAGAAATAAGAAGTCATCTGTGCGCACCAAGCCATTCAGGAGCATCACCGTCGAGAATGTGCCAGAGAAACTGCTAAATTCACAGTGTTCAGGTAAATAATACAAGAGACGCAGCAAATAAGTCTGCACTTGCCAAGATACAATATCTCATAATTACATATGTCAGATGGATGTTCTTGTGTTCAAACTTATTCGCTTGTTTTTGATGTGTGCATAAATGGGATGATCTTAAATTGATTATTTACATGTCTTTTTTGTCTTAAAATTGAGTTAACAAATGTTGAACTAAGAATCGCTGCAAAATAAAACAGCTGGAGCTGTTGACTGCATCCAGAAAGGCTGAAAACAACACGCCTCGTACTGTATTAGAAACCAGAAATGAGCTGCATTGTTCTCTACAATTCTGGACTACCTCTGTCCAGCAGGCACCTCTCACAATTACTTATATTCAGATGAACCTGGCAAAAAACATCATCCAACTTGAGTTTCTTTAATCTTGGTCGTTTTTCTCCTCCGCCATACTAACCCTAACAATAAATCGCATCTGCATACTGTGATACCATCGAAGCAGTTCCCTGTTTCACTTACCTGTTGAAATCTGGATGTGTTTACTGCATCCAGAATGGCAGAGTGTGTCACAGCTCACCTCTATGTTAGAAATAAGAAGTCGTCTGTGCGCACCAAGCCATTCAGGAGCATCACCGTCGAGAATGTGCCAGAGAAACTGCTAAATTCACAGTGTTCAGGTAAATAATACAAGAGACGCAGCAAATAAGTCTGCACTTGCCAAGATACAATATCTCATAATTACATATGTCAGATGGATGTTCTTGTGTTCAAAGTTATTCGCTTGTTTTTGATGTGTGCATAAATGGGATGATCTTAAATTGATTATTTACATGTCTTTTTTGTCTTAAAATTGAGTTAACAAATGTTGAACTAAGAATCGCTGCAAAATAAAACAGCTGGAGCTGTTGACTGCATCCAGAAAGGCTGAAAACAACACGCCTCCTACTGTATTAGAAACCAGAAATGAGCTGCGTTGTTCTCTACAATTCTGGACTACCTCTGTCCAGCAGGCACCTCTCACAATTACTTATATTCAGATGAACCTGGCAAAAAACATCATCCAACTTGAGTTTCTTTAATCTTGGTCGTTTTTCTCCTCCGCCATACTAACCCTAACAATAAATCGCATCTGCATACTGTGATACCATCGAAGCAGTTCCCTGTTTCACTTACCTGTTGAAATCTGGATGTGTTTACTGCATCCAGAATGGCTGAGTGTGTCACAGCTCACCTCTATGTTAGAAATAAGAAGTCGTCTGTGCGCACCAAGCCATTCAGGAGCATCACCGTCGAGAATGTGCCAGAGACACTGCTAAATTCACAGTGTTCAGGTAAATAATACAAGAGACACAGCAAATAAGTCTGCACTTGCCAAGATACAATATCTCATATTGACATATGTCAGATGGATGAAAGTTATTCGCTTGTTTTTGATGTGTGCATAAATGGTATGATCTTAAATTGATCATTTACATGTCTTTTTTGTCTCCACTTGTCCTGGAATCTTAAAATTGACTTAAATGTTAAATGTTAAACTAAGTTATTTTAGTTGTAGCTCTAGCTGTCTCCAAAAATCTCTGCAAAATAAAACAGCTGGAGCTGTGGACTTGAGTTTATGGTGGTCGTGGTGTGTGTGTGTTTTTGTATATTTACTTCTTATTGTTATTATTTTCCCTTAAAAGACAGGTATTTAATTGGGTTTTGAGTTAAAATCAAAATACTAAGGTATCCCTGGTTTTCACACTGACCTCCTTGTCTCTCAGCACTGGTGCACCTGTCTCGGAGAAGCCGCGGTGGAATACAGGAACACTGCTGCGTCTCAGCTCTTCCCTCTCAGCTGCTGTGGCAGTGTCGGTACTTCTCTCCATGTCCACCTTTAAAAATGACAATGTGAATCGTGCGCCTGACAGCCGAACAGAAGCATGAAACCGCGAAGCATTGTTGCTAAACAGGGAGGCAATTTCAGTTTAATTTTAGCTGTATGTTGTGGACTCTTTGGTTTGGCCTCTGTGATTCTGGAGATTCTGAAACACACCAGAGGATCACAGAGGCTTTAAGCCCTCACGCCTCGTCAAGGCAGAGTCCATGTGAGGGTTTTTTTTTTTTTTTTTTTCCTCATTTTCAATATACACGATCACATACATATATTAATATATATTTTATATATGCATGTATATATATATATATATATATATATATATATATATATATATATATGTATATATATGTATATATATATATATATATATATATATATATATATATATAGAAATCACACAAATCACACAAACATATATGCATACCAAAAAAAATACAAATACAAAATTCAAACATTGCAACAGCACATTCTTTTCTTAGCTATCTTTTGTGTGCTTCAAGTCATCAGGCGCTGCCTGTTGCGCTTGAAGACATCATCTACTTTGTACTTATACAATAAATAAGGCAACGATTGCAACAGCAAATCACACAAACATATATACATACCAAAAAAAATACAAATACAAAATTCAAACATTGCAACAGCACATTCTTTTCTTAGCTATCTTTTGTGTGCTTTAAGTCATCAGGCGCTGCCTCTTGCGCTTGAAGGCATCAAATGTTCTTACTGGCAACTTTCTCTTCCTGCACGTTTGGATGTATTCCTGGTATGCAACTTTGTGGGTGACCTGGGACTCTTTGGGAACGAGCGATTCCTCATCTGCGGTCCACTTCTGCCGAAAGTTGGCCGGCAAGCACGTGGCAGCCGGCACCGCTGCGGGCCTTATCTCATCCTGGTCATCGACGGCTTGGACATCTTCCAGGGGCTGGACACACGTAGTCGCCTCACTGGGAGGTGCTCGGAGGGATGGCAAAGGGGTCACCTGTTTCTCCAACTGTTAAGAATATATGAACGACAATAGCTGTGACGACAACAAGCATTGTTATAATGACAACAGAAATAACAACACCTTCGTTTGCACAGCAGCTTAAAAAAGACAAAGTCACAGGATGCTTTGGATAAAAAGACCAACTACTACTACTACAAAGAAATAAAGATGTAAATAGATAAAAAAGACCAATAGCATGTCAAAAACAAGTGCTGTGGAATGACACGGACAGGCCAGCTAATGCATACCTTATACGGGACGGACGGATGCAGTCTCCAGATCCTGACATTTCTCACTTTTTCCAGGTTGAATTTCCCCAGGATGAGTAGCTGCTGAAGTCGGGCCTGAGACACACCTCCCAGGCTCATCTGCTGGAGAAGCTCTTTCAAGTGTACAAAGTCAATGTAAGCTCCATTCTGTATCAAAGCAACGCAGGAGATGAAGGTGAGTGTGTTGAGGAGCAAACCTCCCTTCATCTCCTTCGGGAGCCTCTGTAACACTGTTGCCATCCAAGGCATGCCATGGTCTCGGTACACCTCCAGGTGTTTTGAAAAGCAGAGGGAGCGCCGCTCAATCTCTGAGAGAACTTGAAGTGTGTTGGAGGCGACGTGAGACATTTGTAGGATGGACTGATCTCCGTGGCTGACCTGAATCCAGTCCCTGTAGTTCCACCAGATCCTTTTGGTGCTGCGAAGGTCTGTGAATTTGAATCCTGGGAAGAAGATGATGGCCTCAGCGGTGAAGCCTTGGACCAGGCACTCCACCACATCCTGCCCTGCCTCACTCACCAGGGTGCGCGCCCTGCTGAATGTGTGTGGGACTGGGAAGCTGTCTTTGTTGGCGAGGTCCTCGGCCAGTTTCTTGACATCGGTCGCACCAATCAGCCTGCCAGGGGGAGTGTCTGCCTTAAGGGAGGTCCAGGGAAGCTGATCGTTGCGCTTGTAAAGATCCCCCAGTAGGACCCTTATCAGGGCTGCCCCGAGCACGGCCGGTCCAGCTTCCAAACACTGACACAGTGCCCAGATCCTCTGGATGCGTGTTTTTTGTAGCTCGTCCCTGGTCCAGTGATGGAGGGGAGGCGGGGACTCTTCCAGACTGGCGCTGTTGTGGGGTGCCAGCCCGATGAAACCCCTCTCGTGGCTCACGCTACGTTCATTGACTGTGCTGGTTCCCAGGCTGGCACTGAGGGTGTTGTCAAGGACTGACAAGGGATGGCCGAAGAAGAGCTCCTCCAGGGCCAGCTCCGCCTGAAATGCTTTCCAAGAAGCGTCGTACCTGCCAACACCCTCGCTGTCGCGCAAGGACTGTCCCAGGACGCCGGCCAGGTGGTTGACAACATTCCTCAATGTCGATAGGAGACCCTGGCCTTCCTCTCTGTCCTGGAAGGGCACCAGCAGCGCATGGTCAAGTAAAAGCTTCTGCAGAGCAGAATGATCGAAAAAGTCCCGCGGGTTAATGTCAAAGGGAACATCTTTGCCATCAAAACGCACCACCTGCTCGATGCGGCATCCCACTTGACACACCAGGCGGCGGCTCAGGTCCCGGACGTACCTGAGGTACGTGTGTGCCCTGCTGGTGAGGGTGGTTGTGAAATTTGGGTGGGACAAGCCACAAGTTACCAGAACCCCACTCACGGGGTGTTTGAATGGCTGGCTGTAGTGGATGTGCGGAGCGTCGGCGTAGAGCTGGAGGAAAGTTACTTTGCCGGTTTTTGACAGCACGCTCATTAATTCCTGGCCTATGTCCATAGCTAGATTGTTCAAGTTTGACTGGAAATTGCACGTTTCGTGCATTCCCAGTGTCGTAAACAGTGACCCCCTCACGCCAATCAGGCCAAGCAGACCGTAACGAGAGAGGAGGAGATGCGTGTCCTCCCTCACAGCCAGCACCTTTGTGGCAAGGTGGACTGATAAGGACACCACTGAATCCTGGGACACCAAGTCGCTGATTTGCAGGATGTCAGGGTCCCGCTGTCCAAACTGCCCAAGGGTGGCGATGACGGTCAAAAAGTAGCAGCTGTTGGCCTTCTCCACTGCCTTGTCCAGGAGGCTAAGAATAAAGGGTTGATCCACCCTAAGGACTCGGAAAAAGGCCAGGTTGGTAGTGCCCTGCTTTTGTACCGTGGGGCGCGACATGTCCATCGGTGTCAGGTTGTTCAGGAGTCGGCAAAACTCGTCCGTCACGCTTCTTAGCAGTTCGGCCGCAAGAGGGGCATACAGACTCGGGTTTTGCAGCCTGAAGTCTGGCTCTGTGAGGCAGCTGGGGACGGCGCAAAGCGTGAGGACGTAGCCTCCCGCGACGTCCGCTATTTTATGTCCGAGGCTGTTCTTCAGGGCCGCTATGCCTTTTGGACTACAGTTTGGCAGGTAGACGTGCTTTTTCAAGTAGCTGTACTGCTTTTTCAGCGTTTTGGCATTCCCCAGGGGCAGGTTCAAATAGCACACGTCGGCAAATATATCCCTCATGTGGCGCACATGCATCACGACGCCGTCGATGTCGTACGTGTATCTGAGGCAATGGGGATTAGTGGGGCTGGTGCAGTGTATGGGGAGCCGGAAATCGGCGCGAAGGAATTCCCCAATGTCCCTGTGGTGGCCCACCTCGGCGAGGAGACATTCAGTATTGTCTGACGCAACGCTGAGGAAGTCGGTGTCCGTGGTGTCCGGGGTCTGTTGTAGGGGAGATAATTGGGGACTCACGGGAGCCGACATCATCTCGATCTGCTGCGTTTGTAATGGAAGAGAGAACAAAGTGATGACATCATATTCTATAATGAATACGTCTAATCAAAAGATACCCAACAGCAAACAAGCTCACAAACAGTAACACCTTGCACAGGATGTAAACATGTTGGGGCCAGTTTACACGACACACACTCAATACATACACACATTGCCCATTGATAACAGCCCATGCTAGACATCGGGGCTGGCCGGTGTTACTTAATATCAATGTCACTATTGATTGCAGCTTTTACCCGCATTGTGATGAATCAACAATCATTTCACGCATTGCTTTTAGTTAAGCTTGACCATTAAAGATGAATTGAGATGGTTGGGTCGGCCTGGAGATCACTCCACGGACTACATTTAAATAGCTCTCTCTGTGTCTCTCTGACATTTGCAACACTACACAAAAGCAAAACCCCAACTACATCAGCAAAACGATTTGACAAAGCTAGGTCCAGAAAATTAAAAGATCACAATGACAATGATGTGATTATCAAGGTCAGTGTTAGCATTGGATTGAAAAGATTCTCGGGATTAGATTGGAGGCCCACATCCTGCACCCTGAGCCACGCGCTCCGGCCTGCGCACCACACCAATGCATTTATTCATCTATGGGTAAAAAAAAAAAAAAAAAAAAAAAAACCCATAAAACACGAAAAATCAAGGAATGAATATGTCCTTTAAAAGTTGTAAACTACTATCTAACTCTGTCTGACTCCTCACGGACTTTGCACAAGTTGTTACATCGTAGTTACCGAGCCTGTCCCTGCAACAAAATGGCGAAACAAACGTCGCGTATGTAAAATAATTAGGCTTATGACCTTTGGGGTAATGTGCATGACTTTGTTTATTTAATAACAACAACCGAGAAGGAAAGGCCAACAACATAAACTCACCTTGCTGAGCCAACGTGAAGCGAGGATTTAAAGACTATCGGTATTAGATTCTGGGCGCATTTAGTGCGCCCTGAGTCACGCGCGGAGAGCGTGAGCCACGCGGAGCGCATGAGCAACGCGGACCTATTAATTTATTCATCTATGTGTAGAAACACCATAGACACGATACATTAATAAATGAATACGTCTTTTAAAAGTAGTAAACTATTATCGAACTCCGTCTGACTCCTCGCGGATTTTGCACAAGTTGTTACATTGTAGCTACCGAGGCTGTCCCTGCAACTACATGGCGAAAAAACGTCCGTATGTAGAAAAACTAAGCTTATGACCTTTGGGGTAATGTGCATGACTTTGTTGATTTAATAACAACAACCGAGAAGGAAAGCCCAACAACATAAACTCACCTTGCTGAGCCGATGTGATGCCTCGTCCTGGTAGTCCCGGTGGCCAGTGGCTGGTCAGATGACCCGTGCCTCTCCTTCGCTGTCTGGCTTGCCAGTTGTGTAAGGCAAATGCAGTATGTACATAACAGTGGGCGGAGCTCGGTGTCAGAACCGCGTCACAGCGTAAGTGCCAATCTCAAGTCCAGTTTCAGGACCATTTAAGAACTGCGCAGAGCGAGAGGTCACAACTGCGTCTGAACAGGTAAAATGATTATCAATTATGCGAACATGTAATTTTCAGATATAAGATATTACCTTAATTTCCATCAGCATCAGCTTATTTGCTATGGTAACTTTAGGATTGTATTGCCTTGTGACACTGCTGAGGCCGAATGTGTGCGTGTGCGTGTGAGCAGGTATACTACTACTTCTACTACTACTACTAATAATAATAATAATGATAATAATATACATTTTATTTTCAGGTGTAAAACGTTATCTTAATTCACACCAGCATCAATGTATGTGCTACTTTACGGCGATAGTTTATGATTTTATCCATATTTCATGTATTTTTTGGGGGGGAAGTTAGGTAATGGTGGGGGAAGGGCTGCGCAGTGCGCCCTCAGACACGTGCCGATGGGTAATAAATAAGTGCATATGAATTATAAATTTTTCCAACATTTTATTTTCAGGTGCAAAATGTTATCTCAATTCACACCAGCATCAATGTATTTGCTACTTTACTGCGATAGTTTACGATTTTATTCATATTTTATGTATTTTTTTGGCATGTGAGTTAGGTAATGGTGGGGGAGGGGCGGCGCAGTGCGCCCTGAGACACGTGCTGATGGGGATTGAATAAGTGCGTATGGATTATACATTTTTCCTACATTTTATTTTCAGGTGTAAAACGTTATCTTTATTCACACCAGCATCAATGTATTTGCAACTTTACAGCGATACTTTACGATTGTATTTATATTTTATGTCTTTTTGGGGAATTTAGGTAATGGGGTGTGTGTGTGTGTGGGGGGGGGGGGGGGAGTGTTATCTTAATTCACTCCAGCATCAATGTATTTGCTACCTTACGGTGATAGTTTACGATTTCATTAATATTTTATGTATTTCATTTGGATTTTATGTAATGGTGGGGTGAACAAGAAGTTGCCAAACATGCGGAATGTGTCAAATGTGCTACACAAAATATAGCATAAACAACATGACATGGCCACAGTTTTTGGCCTGATGTTGGTGTTGTAAACATCTCAGTTGCAAAAAATTTTAATTTACTTGGCTTTGTTGTATGTATCAGCCTTTACATGGTTAACTGTGTGTGTGTGTGTGTGTGTGTGTGTGTGTGTGTGTCGACATTGTGTTTCCACAGATAAGGCTGGTGACGCCACGAATACATTGTGACTGATGTAAGTGAGACCTTACATATGTGCTTGTGACTGTACACTTCACCTGACTAAAATTAGGAGAAGGCAGTGCAGATGCTTACATCTGATGAATGCATTCTCTCTGTCCTCTGTTTCGGAAGGGAGGTCCCTGACAGGCGAATTGTTTATTGCCTCAGATGCAAGAAGGGTTATGATGCACTGCCCGTCCACCTCAAAAGGGTATGCATGAAAGACAACACACAAGCAGAACGGGATGAAGAGCTTAAGCAAGCCAAGTTGTCTCAGAAAGAGTGGACTAAGATTGGCAGACGCTGGGAGTACGAGGAGCTGTGCTCCACAGTTCCAGACGAAGCGTCTCGCCAGTCATTAGTTCACCTTCTCCGGAGCAAAGGCTTCTTTGTTGTTGGTGAAGGAGCGGAGGGCCCTCAGGGTGCAGAGCTGAGGTTGGTCATGCTTCTGATTGAATGAACATTTAAGGTGACTCTTTTTTTTTTTTTTTTTTTTAATGTTTCAAATGTGCATCGCTTTAATGAATCTGTGACGCACGTCAGCTCTCAGGAGAAGAGGAGTTTGGAGCACCAGCGTCTGCTGGACTTGGCAGAGGATTGGATGGAGGAAGCATGCCACAGGCTCCAGACGGGGGAGCGCCTATCGCATCATCATATTACGATGTACCGCTATTTCTGCATGGCCACCCTGTTGAAGAGACACGGCATAGCCGAAAAGTTGGTGGCGGACTTCAAAGTAAGCATGCGCTTATTCCAATGTTCCCTCGACACTGTTTCTGTTTCCCTGCAACTTTGACTGTCGTGCACTTCAAGTTGTTTGTATCCTTACCTGCAAAAACAATCCCCCATCACAGGTGACGGAGTGGTACGACAGGCAGCTGACCCCCGGTGTCGGAGCAACTATCAGATTCAAAGATGGCACGCAGAGAGCTGTTATCAGCGTAGATGAAGATAGAGTGAGTTGAGGGTTTCCTTGGGGTGTTTTGGTTGTGGTTTTTGTTTTTTGTTGTTGTTGTTATTGTTGTTGTTGTTTTTTTTTTTTTACATTCAAGTAAGGAAACCATTTCCACAGATGACTGACTTGAAAAAAACATCTTGACATTTCATCTCCCACCTACAGTGGTTCAGTGCCTACTTCACCTCCATCAGGCCGCTCTACTTGAAGAAGCAGCATGGAGCAGAAGACGACAACGGCTGTTTCTTCCTAGGGACCACGGGCCTTCCGGTGGCGAATCCAAGGACCGATTTGCACCGTCTGTGGAAGCAGTGAGTGTGCTTTTCTTTTCTTAAACAGGGGTGAGGCCATTTCACTCATTAAGCTTCCAGAACTAGCAGGCCGCTTTTGTAACTTTTAACTGGTAATTATTAGTGCTAGTATTGTTAGATGGCTTGTTCTTGACTTCAGACAGGGCATATTGCAACCACTGAACGTAAGCTGTGACTTGAAAATGTATTCTTCTCTGTCTCTGTTTTTTGTTTTTGTTTTGGTCTCTGTCTGTTCCCCCTCTCCTCCACAACACAGCTGTCAAAACATTGCCGGGGGACAGGGCCCTAGCCGTCCGTCCGTCACGTCCGAGGCGGCTGAGAGTTCCGAGGCGGCGGGGACGTCCGAGGCCGCGGGGACGTCCGAGGCGGCGGGGACGTCCGAGGCGGCGGGGACGTCCGAGGCCGCGGGGACAGCTGACCAGGACAAAAGGTAAACACTGTCTGTTTCGGTGCCGACGGCAACGCGTCCGAAAGTCACAACTGCCCGATTGTGATGTGTGCTTTTCTCTTCCTGCAGTTCGGCGTCGGCGAAAGGCTCATTTGATGACGGATGGGAGGCTTTCGTGAAAGAATTCCCTGTTACGATCGGTGCCCCCCCCCCGTCCAAAGACGACATCACCGACGCCGGATTTGGAGGTGAACGGACCCACTACTTCAAGTGGAGACGCATGCAGTACGAGAAGCGTGTGCTACATGTCGCTGGTAGGCATCAGCTTTGTCTTTGTCCAAAACATATTGTATGCTGTCTGTGGAAAACTTTCTTACTGTCTCAATATGACTGCATCTTCTTTTGTCATCGCCTGTGTGACTGACACACACACTGACTGCCTGACTGACTGCCTTACTCACTGCCTCACTCACTTGTTCACTCACTCACTCACTGCCTCACTCACTCACTCACTCACTCACTCTTTTCCTCCCAGCTTCCTGTGGCAGGCAGTGTCCGAAAGAGGAAAAAGTGAAAGCCATCGCCAAGAAGGAGGGGTGGCTGACAAATGTCCCCTCTTTCACTGATGTGCTTCAAGCGTGGGTGTCCCCTTTAAAGACCGCCATTGAGGAAAATGTGGATATCATGAAGTCAGTGGTGGAGCAAAAGTGGAGGGGGATTGCCTTAAAAGATTTTGGAGAAGCAAAGGGTAAAGGTGAGGAGAGACAGAAAAGCACAACTTTCCTGTAAGGACTTTGCAATGGCCGCTAAACAACAGCTGTTTATGTGTTGTTTTTTTTCTTGTGCTCTTCTGTGCAGGTGTCATTGCCACCATGCCCTTCTCCAAAGGGGATGTGATATGCGACTATCATGGAAAGCTCCTATCAGAACCTGAGGGGAAGAAGAGGATGGAAGCCCTGGAGGAGGGAGCGATGTGCTACCTGTTCTTTTTTAAGGGCAGGTTCGGCACGAAGTTGTGCCTGGATGCGCAGACCTTCCCCTGCGAGTGTCACCCTGCCAAGGACACTTTCGGCAGAAGGATGAACCACTCGTCCAAGGCTTTTAATGTTAAGCCCGTGGTCTTCCGACTTAACTTGCCAGACGGAGCCAAAGACTCTGTCCTCTTCTTGGCCACCAGAGACATAGCTGTTAACGACGAACTGTGTTGGGACTACGGAGTAAGGCGGGCGTCCTTCAAAGGGGAGGGCATGGACCTGGAGTGGCTGGACGATTAAAAAACATGTGTGCTGTGTGTGATGTTTGGGAAGTTGTAGGGACTGTTCTAGTCAACTTCATGTTATGTTTTGTTTGTTTGTTGTGGTTTGTTGTTATGATGACCATGTTTTAAATAAATGTTTTTGCTTAGAAGGAAAATGCCTTGAAGTCTTGTTTACATTAGATTGACAAAGAAAGGGTGACAGAAAAAAGTGAAAAACACAAAGGCACTGTCTTTTCTTTAACTAATTTATTTGAGAAACAAAGGGTTCAGACAAACATTGCAGGTGACACGGAATGCTTTTCATTCTACCAGAGACACTGAGCTGATGAAATGAGTCAAATATGGCATAGTTTGGACATGATTATACAAGGAAAAACAAAGGCGATGTCCAAGATGAAACACTAAAACACTTCACTTCTGCTAACAATAGTCTTTGGGTTCCATCGATTGCATTTCCACTCGATTTCAGGTGAAAAACCACTGCTTTTTCATGGTTTGTAAGTGGTGTGCTTTTAAAATCTACAATTTCATGATGTGGATTCAATTGCTTGTTTTGTCCACTAGATGGAGACAGGTGACCACATATGAAAACAGTTTAGATTTGTGAAAGTCAGTCTCAGCCACACCTTCTAAACAAAGAGACACATATATCTATCTATCTATCTATCTATCTATCTATATATATATATATATATATATATGTATATATATATATGTGTATATATATATATATATATATATATGTATATATATATATAGATATATGTATATATATATATATATATGTATATATATATATATATATATATATATATATATGTATATATATATATATATATATATGCAGGTGTGTGCGTGTAAAAGCATCATGCAGGAAGTCATCAAGATAATCACAAAAAAGGTACGGGTGCAAACTTGCTTAAATGTCCTATCCTTCCTTTTTGCGTACTTTGCTTTGGATCTACAATTACCCAAGTTGTGAGCAAGAAGTTGCCCAAAATGCTGTGGCAAGAGTTTTGGAACTGATTTAGTTGTGTTTTGTAAACACCTCAGTTCTGAAAAAGTTAGAATTTCTGGATGTGTCAAGCTTTATAATTATATAATATATATATATATATATATATATATATATATATATATACATATATATAATTATAAGTACCTTGGTGCTGCCATCAACCATAGACTGGACTGGAGATCTAACACTGAAGCTGTTTACAAGAAGGGGATGAGCAGACTTTACTTCCTGAGGAAGCTGAGATCCTTCAACGTGTGCAGCAAGATGTTGGAGATCTTTTATCAGTCTGTGGTGGCCAGTGTACTTTTCTTTGCTGTGGTTTGTTGGGGAAGCAGCATTGGAGCCAGTGTAAACAGGACACTCTGGAGGCTGTGGTGGAGAGGAGGACACTGAAAAAACTGTCATCCATCATGGATAATCCTCTCCACCCTCTCCAACTCACACTGGTCAGACAGCGGAGCCCTTTCTCCGGAAGGCTGCTTACGCTTCGCTGTCGTAGCAACAGATACAGGAAATCTTTCCTGCCACAAACCATCACTTTATACAATAACTCTCTCACCTCTGCCTGATAGAGAACTCTGCTCTCTCTACTGTTTTGTTGTATATATTATTATAGTTTATTGTTTATAGCACACTGTGCACTGTATATATACACTATGTATATATTGGATTCTATTTTTGTTATGTACGAAGTGTTTTATTTGTGGACCCACTCCTGCTGTAACAAAATAATTTCCCAGTCTGGGATTATTAAAGTATTTCTATCTATCTATCTATCTATCTATCTATCTATCTTTATAGGGTTAACTCTGCGCGAGTGTCTGCATTGTGTTTCCACAGATAAGGCCGGTCAGCATAAAAATTGTCTGTGAAAAAAATTTAAGTAATAACACACACACGTGCTTGAGACTATACACTTCAGCTGACTACAGTCAGGAGAAGGCCATGCATTTTTTGTTGTTTTTTTCAATGTCTCAAATGTACTTTACCGTTGTGAACCTGTGATGCATGTCAGATCTCAGGAAAACAGGAAGTCCTGCTGTGAGCACATGCGGGAGAAGCAAAGAAATTGGATGCAGGTAGCCTGCCAAAAGCTCAAAGAGGGAAGGCAGATGTCCGCTGACTCCAAAATGCATTACCAATATGTGCTGATGGACACAAGAGGTCGGTGCAGGAATTTAAAGTAAGCGTGCATTGATTCCAATTTTCCATTTCCCTGAAACTTTGAGTGTCTTGCACTTGAAGTTCTTTGTATCCTTACCTTCAAAAGTAATCCCCCATCACAGCTGACTGACTGGATTGACAAGGAGGTGACCGCTGGTGTTGGCACAACCATCAGCTTCTCGGATGGCTCACAGAAAGCTGTCATCGGCTTGGATTTGGATAGGGTGAGTTGAGTGTTTTTTGTTTGTTTGTTTGTGTTTTTTTTACATTCGAGTGAACAAACCATTTCCACCAACAACTGACTTGAAAAACATCTTGACATTTTGTTTCTCACCCACAGTGGTTGTCTGCCTACCACAACGCCATCAGACACACACTACTCAGGAGGCTGGGGAGAGCTGCAACTGGCAAGGACCATTTTTTCCTAAACACGAGAGGCAATTCCTTGGCCGATCCCTGGGCCGATGTGGAACGTCTCTGGGTGCAGTGAGTGTACTTCTCATTTCTTTAACAGGGCTGAGGCAATATCACTCAAAGTTAAATGGTAATTATTAGTGTTAGTATTAGTTAGATAGTTGTTGGTTGGACTGTTCTTTAGTCTGACGAGGCATATTGCAACCACTGAATATAAGCTGGGAGATAACAATACATTTTTCTCTGTTTCTGTTTTTCTTCTCCCCCTCTCCTCCACAACACAGTTACCAGAAGAGACGAAAGCACGGCCTAATGCGCCGACCAGTATGGCCGACACTTTTCCAGTTGGCAATGTGGTTGTGGTTCATATTGTTCATATATGTTGCTGCTTTTTATTATTAACACGTGTTGTTGTTTTTGTTGTTCTTGTTCTTTACAATCATGTTTTAAATAAATGTTCTTGCTGAGAAGGAAAATGCCTTGAAGTCCTTTAACATTAGATGGACACATAAAGGGTGACAAAAACAGTGAAAAACACAAAGACACTGTCTTTTCTTAAACTCATTTATTGGAGAGAGAAAAGGGTTTAGACAAACATTGCTACTCCAGGAGAAGGGATTGCATAAAAAATGTTCACTGCATGTGAAACATGCCATAATGACATGTGGCATAATTGTAATTACCAGATGTGAGGATGAAAAAATATGTTGCCATACAAGCAGCGAGGACAATAAAGTAAAAAAAACAAACACATCAACAATGAAGGAGTGAATGAATATACAAGTACATGCTTAAGACAGAGAGCTGGTGACACAAATGGCCGTGTGGGCCGCAGGTCGCTCCTCCAACCCAGCCAGACCAGGCAGGCGGACCAACCAGCTGTCTGAAGACTGAGATGAGCTGATGAAATTAGTCAAGTATGGCATAGTTTGGACAAGATTATAGAAGGGAAAACAAAGGTAATGTCCAAGATTAAACACTATAACACTTCACTTCTGCTAACAATAGTCTTTGGGTTCCATTGATTGCATTTCCATTTGATTTCAGGTGGACAACCACTGCTTTTTCATGGTTTGTAAGTGGTGTGCTTCTAAAATCTACAATTTCATGATGTGGATTCAATAGCAGCACTGTATCACATCTGCTGGGGATGCTGTGTGATGATCTACCTCTCTTGCAACAGACAACAGCACATACGATGCACTGCACCGGGTGCAAGCTTGCTTAAATATCCTGGGAGACGACTGCAGCAGATATGATGAATTTAGCACAGGTGATGTTGGTGGTGCTTCACATGACACCCTGTGGACGTGGAGTTGCACTGCAACTGCCACACTCAGTGATTTGTCTGTGCAAAGACGCAGCAAAAAACACCACAAATGCAACACAGCTGGACTGCTGGGACACACTGTACACCTTTAAGTTTGAATTACACTTTATCAGTCTGCCAGTGACCTTCATATGATTCTCCTTTTGACAACTTACAGTTCAGCCACATGACTCGTGGCAAAATACAGCTGTGAATGCTATATAATGAACACACTGAAATGGATGTCTATCACAAACTAGTCCAAAACCTCTCAAACCACACACACAGACACACACACACAGGATTTGGCTGAAAGGTCAACAGGTCACAATGTAAAAATGCAAAAATCAGCACGGCCTCGGCAGGTTAGACTTGTGGGCTCTGCAACTTCATACAATGGGCTACAGTTGTGACAAGCACCTGAATACTTACAGTTCACACTCAGACACATACATCCCTGAAAATGCACCCCTGCAGCACAACTGGTGGGTCGGCTCCAGTGATGCAATTAAAGGTAATACTGCTTTGATATCTTTAAATCTTTTTTAATCTTTGTCTATGTTTGGATAGGAACAGAAGAAATAGAAAAAAAAGAGACACTGCCATTACTTTGAGGGGAGGGGTTCACTTATCATACAGATCTTTACTGTGATTGTGCATTTACTACAAAAAAATAAGTCCCAGGAAGTCAAGGTTCACCTCTAAATAATAAGGTTTCCCTGGTTTTTCACTGACCTTCTTGTTTCTCAGCACTGACGCACCTGTCTCTTCCCTCTCAGCTGCTGTGGCAGAGTGTCGGTGCTTCCCTCCATGTCCACCTTTAAAAATGTCAATGTGAATCGTGCGAGGGTTTATACTATACATACTACTTTGAACTAATACAATAAATAAGTCAACAATTGCAACAGTAAATCACACACACACACACACACACACACACAAACACACACATACACACACACATTTGTATATATACCAAAAAGTTGCCCCCAAACTCAGTCTGCTACATTGCTAATTCAGGGGGCTAATTTCTTTGTTTATGACTCAAGTGTAGCCATGTTTACCAGAGTTTTCCAAGACATAACACAAATTAACCTCGAATTTGCTGCTACTTGACATTGTCAGCCCAGTTAGGTTCAGTGAGCTTCTTAAGCTAATCAGCCACAAATGCTAATCCACAAGGCTCCTTTCTTTGCTTACTTTTGGTGAGAAAGGCGTTTGAAATATTTTATGTAAAATATGCTCTCCTGATGCAAGCCAGACCAGATAAAAGTAATTTGCTGTTGTTACAAGAAAAGTTTCAGGGGCAAATATAGCAGAACTTGCATTCTATAATGAGTGTACCTTGTTGAGCAGCTGTGGGGAGGGGTATGCTGCCAGAATGGCTGAGGTCAATGTCTGGACTGACTCTGTTCAGCTGTTGAATCTGTCTCTTCCACACCTGCAGCAGCCCCTTTCCAGCTTTATCCACCCGCTGCCCCCCTGCCGACTCACTCTCTAGATAGAAAGAGAAGCCCATGTTCTCCCTCTCTCGCCTGAAAACACAGAAGAGCATGGGAAATGATTATCTGATCTGACAGAAAACGAGCCAGACAAGGTGGTAAAGACCGCACTCACTTGAAAGGGGCTTCTGCAACTGCTTTGGTTGTCATGGTGATGTGATCTGAGAAGTCCTTCCAGGTTGACAAGAAGCAGACTCAGACACCAGTGTGAAGCTGCAGAAACAAACATCGTGTATATAGAAAAACTAGGCGTATGACTTTCGGGGTAATGTGCATGACATTTAAAAGTTCATGATGTGGATTCAATTCCTTCTTTTGTCCACTAGGTGGAGACAGGTGACCACATTTGAAAACAGTTTAGATTTGTGAAAGTCAGTCTCAGCCACACCTTCTAAACAAAGAGACACATATATGTATCTATCTATCTATGTATCTATCTATTTATCTATCTATCTATCTATCTATATGTATATATGTGTGTATATATATATATATATATATATATATATATATATATTTTCTCTGCAAGGCTGTAAAAAGCTGAAACTCACAGGGGCAGATGAGGATGAACCTGCTGCTGATGATCAGGATGAACCTGGTCCTGATGAGCATGAAGAACCTGGTCTGTCCTCTCGTCCACAAAAAAACACCGCCCGTTATGAACTAGATAATTATTCAATCAGCCAGAGGAGCAAAGGAGAAAATAGAAAGAGAAAAGAAAAGAAGTTAACAAGTTAAAAACACAGACTATCAAAAGGGAAACAGGGAAGATAAAAGTCAGTTTGGCATCACAGCTCGAAGGGGCAACATCTCCTCATATAAAAAGCCATACTTACCTTGTGTCTCCTGGCCTGATGAAGACCCAAATAGGGTCGAAACGTGGCCATCTGCAGAGACACACAAAGAAAAAGATTCATCTGTAAAAATAAAGGCAAACAACAAACAAAAAAATGACAACAAAATGTCAATCAACAGAAAAACAATAAAAACACAAAAACGAAATTAATACTTGACGTAACAAAGGCTACAAAACAAACTATTATTAATAGATACTGCAACTGCCACACTTAGAATTTGGCTGCGCAAAGACGCAGCAGAAAACACCACAAGTGCTGCAGGCGCACAGGTGATGACCTCTTGCACTGCCCCGGGAGCAAGCTTGCTTAAATGTCCTATCACATGCTCTCAAATGATGATGTCATGTCTTATCCTCACTCTGACCTTCCTGCCTGACCCCAACATGGATCTGAATGCCTAAACCTAAACTCAGTCCAGCCCTGATTCATTCTCAATCAATTATACATCGTGAAATCACACACACACACACACACACACACACAAGCAGCCGTGACCGTGCAGCACTGTATCATATCTTCTGCGGACGCACAGGTGATGATATACTTCTCTCGCAACGGACGACAGCACATACGATGCACTGCCCCGGGAGCAAGCTTGCTTAAACCTCCTATCCTAACCCTGCTATGTACAACTGGCATTGGCCTTGGACCATACAATTATAGTTGTTTTCTCTCAATTTAAAAAAAATGTTGAATACAGGTGGGAAGACTTTTATTCCTTGCTCGAAATAATATTTCTAATGCTTTTATATGTACAATGCGGAGAATTTTAAGATGCCAGACTTTATACATAATTTATTAGTGGTTTTGCGATAGGAAGCTTTATTGATTATTCTAATAACTCTTTTCTGGAGTTTAATTATAGGGTCTATGTATGTCCTGCATGCATTTCCCCAAACTTCAACACAATATGACATATATGGCATTATAAATGGAAGTATAATATACGCAGACATTTATTGTTCAACAAATCCCCTACTTTGTAAATAATACCAATAGATTTAGCAAATTTATTTTTAATATATTCTATATGTGGCTTCCAACTGAATTTATGATCTAAAATTACTCCCAAGAATTTAATCTCATATACTCTTTCAATTTTTACTCCATTCAGGAATAATTTAATTTCACAATTAGCCCTAACACCACCAAACACCATAAATTTTGTTTTATTTTCATTTAATGATAACTTATTAATATCAAACCGTTCTTTTAACATGTTCAACTCCTTTTCTACTGTTGACAACAATTCTTTAGTTAGTAATGTTGTCTCTATTGATGGTTAGCTTCTTGATAACAGACTGCACACTTGAGTCATTGTTATTCATTGTTTTGCCTGGACTTTGTACTCCAATAAATCTCTTATTCGGGTACTAGGTTTTGTGTGACTGAACCCTCCTTTGCTTAATCTGTTGTTTTATTTTGCATCCTGATACCCTGGTCCACCTGGGGGTATAACATCATTCACTTTTCATGTAATTAACTTCAGAAAGTATAGCAGTACATAACTCAAGTCTCAACTCTTGTTTAAGATATTGTTTATATGAAAGAAAACATGCTTAATCCCATTTGGAAGGGTAATGCTGAAAATTCAGTTTTCTCCGATCTGAGGTACACTGGAGAACTTTGGTCATAGCATGTGTAATCTTCTAGATAGAAAGGTCATCTTGGACTTAAATTGAAGCCTACAAATGTGGGAAGTTTTTCATATCCATGTAAGGCAGTGATATGTATGATAAAATGCTTGAAAATTATCACCCTTGATGACAATGTGTTAGGCGGACGCACATTTATTTTTGTCTTTTGGGATAAACTGAGGGTGATATTTGAAAATAGTAAGCCCAAGAATGTCACTCTAATAGTTTCCCCTATGTGTCAGGATACACCATGCAAAATGTCAGACTTATCTAACCATGTATGCAGTTGCAGTGCCCTAATATATGCAATTACATTATTTCGTCGGAAGCTTTTCCAAAAAGGGGGGTTTTTGGCCCCAAGTTGGGTTATCAACTTGTGATGGCCCAATAAATGGGATAACAGGAAATAATAGTGGAAAAAAAGGTAGCAAAAAACATTCTGAGGGGTGGACCTGGCTCCCGGCCTACTGGCCTTAATTGTGAATTTGTCCTTGCTTCTGACGACTTGGGACATACAGAGATAGAGTGGAGCGTTGTGCCTCCTAACAGAGACGAAGATGAAGAGATCATTATTTGGCACACACCGGAGGCATGCTATATGATAATTCACACGGTCCCTTAAAGCAAAAGGTCCACTTTGCATTTTCCGAGCCCCAAGATGGGATTGCTTTATTAACAATGACTGACCTGAAGCTTACAGACCTGTTGTACTTACCAGTGCAACTTGAAAAAGTTACCTGGAATCGCGAGCATGAACTTAATCCCTGGGCACATGTTGGCACCCCATCTTGAGGAGGACCCCAGGTGCATGTTGGCTTCCCAATCTGAGGTGAACCCCATGGTCATGCCAGAACGCCAGTCCAAGGAGAACCCCAGGCACATGCTGGCTACCCTGTGTTTGCTTTATATTGTACTTTTTTGTACGGTTGGTGACTGGAAGATTTGAAATCTGCACAGCTGAAAAATTTTCATGAAAGAAAATGTTTTCAATAACCTGTTCTATATGTGAATTTACTTCATGTGTGGAGTTCTGAACATTGGAATATATATATATAACCAAAGAAATGTGAATAAAAGACAATTTATTGAATTTGGAAGTATTTGAAGGTTACTTTACTTTGAAGGTTTACATTTCAAAGAAAGGAGGAGCTAAAGAGCTGGCTCTGAATACAATTGGCATCTTGCCGATAGTACGTTGCACAAACATGGTCCCATCGGGCACAAATTATTTTGGGGTGATGTAAATATAATACTAACAAACTGAACATTGGAATATATAAAACTGAACTTCCAAGTTTCAGTCTATTATATAATACATGCATATAGATGAAAACTTGGACTTAAACAAGCATCAGGCAAGGAGATTAGAGTGAGTGCAGAGGAAAAACATGTAGAGCCATGTAAATGGTATGACATTGTTGGGAAAAACAAGTTCATACTCTTTATGGTCCATATAATAAATTGCTCTGCAGTGTTTTTGGCGGTACAGAGAGAGAGAATGCGCATGCGTGAGTAGCAACACGCGGACGCTGTGGAGGCTCTGTGTTTGGCAAGTAATTAACGTAACTACTATGCTCAAAATCAAAACCTCTATATGGTTTTGACTTAAAACCTCAAGCGGAACATATGATCTAAACCTTTTGTTAAAACTAAGGTAAATTACTCACGATGGCTGAAAAGGGGACGGAGATGGTCGGCGAGACTGAAACCTGCGTTATCTCTGACACCTGCCCAGTGATTGAGGAATATCAGGACAAAGGGAAGGAGCCCGCTTCTAAACGACCAAAACCTGGATCTTGGTCGGAATCAAACTCACCGGATAGTCCACCCTCGGCCCAGGTAAATCATCAGCTGTTGGCCTCTATTGAGGTAAGACTGCGAAAGCTGGATATACTGGATGAGCTGCGGCAAGATGTCCAAGAGCTGAAGCAGACCTCGGAGTTCATATGCGCAACACTGGATGAATATAAGAGGAAAACTGATGTGCTGGAAACCACATTCACCAAAGTGGAAACAACTGTGAATCAGATGAAAACGGAAAGTGACCAATTAAAGGAAAAAATGCTGGAGCTGACGACTAGATCCATGAGGGATAATTTGATTTTCTCCGGGATCTCAGAAGCTTCAGGTGAAGAAGTGGAAAAAACGCTTAAACAGTTCTTCATCAACGAATTACAGATGGATGTGGAGATGGTGGAAAAAATCCAGTTTGATCGTGTACACAGGCTCCAACGCAACAGAGAAAACCAAGGAAAGCCCCGTCTATTGATGGCGAAGTTTGAACGATTCAAGGATAAAGCCTTTGTTAAAAGTTTCAGCAAACACCTGGCGGGTAAGCCCTATGGTGTGAACGACCAATTCCCTCCAGAAATTGTGGCACGAAGAAGAAAGTTGATCCCCAAATTAAAAGAGCATCGGGAGAAGAAAGATGCGGTAAGACTCATTGTAGATAAACTTTATATAAACGGTAGACTGTTCAAGGATAAAGAAATCACACCGTGGCTGTTTGGCCCCAACTAGACCACCCACACATGCAATGAAGGAAGGAAGAAAAAAAAAAAAAAAAGAGAGACAGACAATCTTTGGATATCTGAATTACTGTATTACCCATGCCCATTTCAATATGGTGGTCTTATATGACAGGAGACTAAAAAGTTTAGGCTACTCATAGATAAAGAAGATAATAATGTGAGGATGAATTATAGAAAGAGGAAAAGAGGGATTTGATTTGCTTGCCATATAAGTGAGTAAGATATTTTGTAACATTAATGATGGCCTCCACACACGTGTTAAGGTGGCTTTGCCTCTGCTGACCACCCAATTTTTATTTTATTCTATGTTGTGTGTTGATGTCTTTTCTATGTCTTTACTGTTTTTTTGTTTGGATTACTTGAGATTTATTAGTAGGCCTGTGTGTATTTGTTTTATATGTGATGGTTTAATATTATTAAAGTGTGTCTAGGGACATAAATAGGTTGGTTATAGGGAGTTATAATTGTAACGGGTTAGCTAACAATATAAAAAGAAATGCGGTTTTCAAATGGCTTAAAGATAAATCTACATTTGATATTATATGTTTACAAGAAACACATTCTGTGTTAAAGGATGAAATGAAATGGATGAGAGAATGGGAAGGACATATTTTTTTTAGTCATGGATCTAGCAATCAAAGGGGGGTATCAATCCTTATTGAAAAGAATCTTGATTATGTAATCCATACAACTCTACAAGATACAGAAGGAAGATGGATTATTGTTGATTGCACAATTAAATCTTTACAATTATGTTTAGTTAATTTATACGCACCAAATAGGGATGATGCTACTTTTTTTGAATGTATTCAAGATACTATTCAGAATTTAAAAGATTGTGGGTCTAATATTATTATTACAGGAGATTTTAATACAGTGTTGGACACCATGATGGATAGGACTGGAAATTCTTCAGTTAACTATCATCCACATGCACATGGAGCTATCCAGACTCTGATGTCCTCCCTTGATTTAACTGATATATGGCGACTAAAAAATCCTCAAAAAAATTAGATATACATGGCGTAGAAAAAAACAGGCCAGTCGGATTGACTATTTTCTTATATCCTTCACACTATGTTCAAAGACATCTATGACTGATATTAGTGAACATATGCGTTCAGACCATTCACTTATAACCCTCCAAGTGATGAATGATGATTTTCATAGAGGTCCAGGTTTCTGGAAGTTTAATTTGTCTTTACTACAGGATGATTTGTTTGTTGAAAATACAAAAACATTTATTTCTGATTTTTTTAAGTTTAATACTGGTAGTGCTAACCCTCATATTGTATGGGATTCCTTTAAGTGTTCGTTCAGGGGATACTGTATAAAATATTCTTCTTGGAAACATAGGTTGAACACACGTTATGAAAATGAATTGATTCAAGAGATTAAAAAGTTAAATGAAGAAATTGATGAGGACGGTGAAACCTTTTCAGATAAATATGTGACTTTGGAAAATACACAGAGGGAGCTAGAGAGACTCTACCAAAAAAAAGTTAGTGGCATTATAATTAATTCCAGAGCTACGTGGATGGAGAGGGGTGAGAAATGTACTGATTTTTTTTAAAAACTGGTTCGTAGAAATCAAACAAGGAAAATATTACTCGACTGGAGACTGAAGATGGGTCTGTGTTATCATCGCCAATAAAAATTTTAGAGGAAGAAAAATCCTTTTTTCAAAATATTTACACTCTAGTAGAACAGAGTTGTCCATCTCCAGACCTCTACCAATCCTTTCTCCCCGACTCTTATCCTAAAAAATTGTCAGATTTACAGAAACAAGATTGTGAAGGTATGATCTATGAGGATGAGCTTCGTCAAGCAATAGATTCCTTTAAATCAGGTAAATCACCTGGACTAGATGGGATAACGATTGAATTCTATAAAATATTTTTCAATCATATAAAAGATCCCATTCTAGCATCTTTCAATTATTCTTTTGAGGTTGGTAGATTATCTGGAACTCAGCAAGAGGGACTGATTTCTCTTCTCCTAAAACAAGAGGCAAATGGTCACTACAAAGATCCAGTTAAATAAAAAAATTGGAGACCCTTAACTCTATTGTGTTGTGATAACAGAATATTGTCTAAATGTATCGCCTCTAGAATTAAAAAGGTTATGCATGGAATTATTGATAAAGATCAAAATGGATTTATTGAGGGTAGATTTATTGGGGATAGTATAAGACATCTCTTGGAAATTATTGAACTTTTTGAAAAAGGAGAGAAACCTGGTTTAATTTTTGTGGCCGATTTTGAAAAAGCTTTCGATACAGTGAAATGGGAGTACATTTATAAATGTTTGGAATTTTTCAATTTTGGTATTTCCTTGATAAGTTGGGTTAGAGTACTATATAATAATTCATTAAGTAGAATTATAAACAGTGGCCATTTATCACAAAGTTTCTTATTATCTAGAGGAGTTAGACAGGGTTGTCCACTATCTCCATATTTGTTCCTGTTAGTAATAGAAACATTAGCGATTAAAATTAGGAATAATATCAATATTAAAGGTTTGAGTAATTATGGGTTGGAATCAAAGATTTCGTTATACGCCGATGATACAATTTTTTTTTTAACACCCAAAGAAAATTATTTGAATGCATTACTTAAAGATCTGGATCAGTTTGCAGAATTGTCTGGTTTGAGGCCAAATTATGATAAATGTATTATTTTGCGATTAGGCTCACTACATGGAACTACATTTAAACTTCCATGTAATTCAACATTGGTGTGGTCAGATGGACCTATAGATATACTTGGTATTCACATTCCAAAAAGGATTGATGAACTGGTAAAAATTAACTTTGAGAATAAACTTCAAAAAATGAAAAAAGTGTTAGGTCCATGGAAATCAACAACATTATCGTTATTTGGTAAAGTCACCCTTGTTAATTCACTGTGTACCTCTCAGTTTACTTATTTGTTAATGTCTCTTCCATCCCCTAACGAGATTTTTTACAAGAAGTATGATGAATTAGTCTTTAATTTTATATGGAATAATAAACCAGAAAAGATTAAGAGGAAATATTTATATAATTCTTTGGATGAAGGAGGTGTTAAATTAATCAATCTTAAGGCACTGAATCTGTCCTTAAAAGCGTCTTGGGTACAGAAAATATATTGTAATCCCAACTGGAGTTCCTCTTGCTTCTTGTCCAATATACACCCAATATTTAAGTATAATTTATTTATGTTTGCACAGATTTCAAATACCCACTTCCAATGTCTGCAAAATATTTTTGTAAACCTATCACCTTTTTTTAAAGATATGATACAGGCATGGCTACATTTCCAATACTTTCCACCTGAGTCTGTGGATGCCATTTTGCAGCAAATGATATGGTTTAATTCTAATATATTGATTAACAGATTACCTATTTTGTGGGAGCATTTTGTTAAAAAAGGCATTATCTTTGTAAATGATGTAATGGATTTGAATGGTAATATTTATTCATATAAAACATTTTGTGAATTATTTGGTAAATTGTGTTCAGAATTTAGATATTATCAGTTAGTAGCTGCAATTCCCTTAGTTTGGAGGAAAAAAGTTAAAAAGGCAAAAAGAAAATTGCTGGTATGTAAACCTCTTATAAAAAATTACCTGTGGCTTAAAGGGAAAAAGATAAACTCCTTTATGTACAAGTTTTTCTTGAGGGCATATAATTTGAATAAGGAGCCAGATAAATTTCAATCTTATTGGGAGGAGATATTTGATATTCCTTTGCCATGGCGACAGGTGTATAATCTAACTTATAATTCTACTATAGATACTAAATCACAATATTTCCAAATTAAAATTCTATATAAAATCTTGCCCACAAGAAAACTGCTTTGCATTTGGGGGTTACAAGAGGATCAAAACTGTTGTTTCTGTAAAACTGAAATTGAAGATATGTTGCATCTTTTCTGGTTTTGTCCATATGTGGCTATGTTTTGGATGGACTTGGAAAAATGGTTAGCCTTAAACTCCCTTGTGTTGTCAATGTGCCCTCAAAAAATAATCTTTGGTGAATTAAGTAATGGATGTCCAAATGTTTTAAATACAGTTATTTTACTGGGTAAGAGATTTATTTTTGAACTGAAAAGAAAAGAATGTCTGACATTGTTTACTTTTCTCTCCTTTTTGAAACATTATTCTAAGTTAGAGGGTATTATCGCAAATAGACAGCAAAAGATCAAGGATTATGAAAGAAAATGGAATACATTAATGCCTTGGTTAAAAGATTGAGGATGATGAATTGTTTTTTTTTTCCTTTTATAAATAGTGTTTTTGTTTTGTTTTGTTTTTTTTTTCCTTTTTTCTTTGTATGTCACTTGTAAAAGATGTTTGTTTGCTTCTTGTGTCCTCGTGATCTGTATTTACTGTTTTAATGTAATAAAAAAAAAAAAAAAAAAAAAAAAAAAATGCTCTGAACAGACAGAGAGAAAAACAGAAAAGATTAAAATCATTGTGAGGTCAGCTGAGAAATATCTTCGACTGAAAGGCTTGCACTGGGAAGCAGTAGAGGAGATGTTAAGTGGAGGGCCTCCTGATTCACAGGAATGGGCTGGTTCATCATGGTCATAACTATTCTGCAATGGAATGCCAGAAGCCTCATATATGGAGCCGGAACGGTGACTTTAAAATTTGGCATCCAAAAAAAAAATTGGCATTGAAAACAAAACCAGAACTGAAAAAGGAAACATTGTCATTGAAACATTTGTATTGAAAACAGTTGAATTGGCATTGAAACAAGTATTGGCACTGAAAAAAGAAACCAATTAAAATAATTCAAATCCGAAAATCTTTTCATTTTATTTTATTGGGATTTTTTTGTATTTTTCAATGACAATCTTCAGATTTTTTCTTCATGTCACTTTGTTTTCAGTGACAGATTTTTTTACAATGTCAGTTTTTTTTCAGTGTCACTGATTTTCAGTTTCAACTTTCTGTCACTGTTTTGGCGGCAGGCAGCAGCCTGCGGGAAGGCGGGGCGGGACGGTCCAGCCATAATACCGTTGTAGCCGGCCGTCTCTGGGCAACACAGAGTCCAACTGTGGCTAATGCTCCATGCTCGGCGCCCCGGTACTACTACCACACTCCATTTGCATATGGAGACCAGGGGCCGTATTTATCAAGCTTCTTAGAATTACTCCTAAGAACCCCGCTAAGAGTTGACTTATGACTAAAAAAATTCTTCGCTGAAAGCTGCACTTAAAAGTTAGTTATCAAGCGTCTTACTCACACTTTCAGCGAAGTGTAGGACTGAATCTTAAGTGTCACTCTCAGAGCTGAATTACGACATTACTATGTGCCGTAAACGGAATTTTAGGTGACGTCACTTCTGTGTCCATAGAAATAACCAATCACAGGAGGGAATCTGTTGTCTCAGAATAAAGAAATATCTTAGAAATATTTAAGTGGACAATGGGAGTGTATATTTTGACAATAATCTACAAAATAATACAAAACAAACAAACAATATTGGCAATGAATCAAAAATAAATGTTTCCTTTTCTTTCCAATTCATTAATTAGGCAACTAATTTGAAACTGGTGTGGGTGGCTCTATATATACTAGCCCACTGCAGCCACATGCAGAAATCAACATGGAATCGAAAAGAAAACCAAACTGGCGAGAGGAGGAGACACTGTTGTTAGTAGAGCTAGTCGAGGAAAGGAAGCTCATCATTAAAGGCAAGTTCAGCCCGACGCTTACCAGCCATGATAAAAAACAGGCATGGGAAGACATATCAAATCAACTTAACGCCTCTTAAACCTTCAGCCATCGGTCACCAGCTGACTGCGAGAAGAAGTGGTATAACGTTCTCTCGAAAAGCAGAAGTGAAAGGCCTTGAAAGCAGCAGCTTTCAAGGCCTGCTCCATGCGCACTGGTATGTAGTGCTTCTTTTTCATTTGCTTGCATGCCACCTTATTCGCTCATATCAAATTAATTCGTTTGTATATTCTTATGCAGGCGGAGGACCACCTGGCAAAGATTTGAGCGCAGAAGTTGTGCAGCGCATTCTTGGAGAGGATAACCCCAGCATCTCTGGGTTGAACGGTGGCCAGGATCCAGCTGCGATGAAGCATGAGTTGCTTTCAAAAGGGTGAGTTCACAAATTATTGCGGTTGCAACCCTATAGGGATATTGCGCTGCAGCCTAGGTGCGTTTTGGTGAGAGATACGTGCATGATTGTTGTTGGATATGCAGGCTACTGTTAAGTAAATATCTAAAATGTGTTTGTTCACGTCATAACAACAACAACAGGACCATTTCTGATATTTCAGCCATATTCTTTATGTTTCAGTTTGGATCGAGATGCATTAGAGTCTCCTGTGTCCCACTCCCCTGCGCACTCTCCCTCTGCCTTTGACGCGGTGCAGCCAGGCCCAAGCACTTCGTGTGAGGCAACAGGCAACAATCAAGTGGTGGGTGAAAAAGAAAAAGAAGAAATCAACTTAAGTTTATCACATCTTGAGCATGCCGTCTCTTTTGTTTTTCAGGCTGAGGTGAGTGATTGCGACTCAGCAGAGGAGACGGATGATCTGCAGGCACTGCGGAGACAAAAAATTAAGCTGCAAATTAAAGTGCTGCGGCTCCAAGAGGAGTACTACAGCTTGGCTTTAAAAAAAAGAAAAGATACCGAGTGACTAATAAAATGAATTGATAAAAAGCCGCTGTATCGATGATTTATTGTTCTTACCCAAAGTGGAGGTTGGCGAAGTGTTGTCTGAAGGCTGCCCCATCACATGGATGGATGTTGCCAGGGACGCTCGCGTCTCCATCTCCTCCCTCATCGTCATCATCGTCTGCTGGTGGGAGTGGGACATTGCACTCCTTACAAATGGCACTTTGTCCCAGCTGCGGCTGCTTAAAGCGCTTTATAAATAAAGTTGAGTTGAGTTGAGAGTTGAGTTTGGGGAATGATTAGGAAGATGAATGGAATCAAGAGCAACTATGAAATATCAGTACTATGTAGCAGTAACAATAAAGCAATTAGCAATGTGGAAAAAGCAGAACTTTTGGCAAGCACATTTGTGAAGATTCAGCAGATGCAAAACAGAGTAGAGAAAATACCCTCATGCAGTATCCAGGAGTGACAGAAAGATGGGCCAACACAGGGCGGGATCTGGACTTACCATTTACTATGCTAGAACTAAGGAGGGCAATAACAAATGCAAGGCAAACATCACCAGGGAAAGATGGCATCTGCTATAAAATGCTGGCAAATATGAAGGACAGTTCACTCACAGCAATATTGAAGATTAATATGGGAAACAGGCCAAATTCCATCTGCTTGGAAGCAATCAGTCATAGTACCAATACTTAAACCTGGTAAAGTTCCATCTGACCCAACAAGTTACAGACCCATAGCTTTAACATCACAGCTAGGGAAGACCATGGAGAGGAGATGACATCGGCACATCAAAGTGGATTTCGTGAGGGAAGGAACACAATGGACTCAGTACTTTGTTTAGAGTCAGAAATTAGGAAAGCACAAGGAAACAAAGAGATGGTAGTTGCAGTATTTTTTGATGTAGAAAAAGCATATGATATGCCATGGAAGGAGGAACTACTCATTAAACTAGAGAAGTTAGGTCTAGAAGGAAAAATGTTTAATTGGGTTTCGGGGTTCATGTTAGAGAGACAGATACAGGTGAGGGTTGGTGTTGAGCACTCTAAAATGTACACTGTTGAAAATGGAACTCCACAAGGGAGTGTGTGCAGTCCAATATTATCTCATATAATGATAAATGACATCTTTGGGGAACTGGAAAGCACAGTAGGGAAATCACTGTATGCGGATGATGGAGCACTTTGGGTAAGGGGAAGAAACCTAGAATATTTAAAAAAGAAAATGCAAAAGGCAATAAGGAAAGTGGAGGAATGGACGCATAAATGGGGATTTAAAATGTCAGTGACAAGATCTCAGGTGATATGCTTTGCAAGGCAGCATAAGCAAGTTCCGCTAAAATTATATGGGCAGGTTGTCACTCGGACCTCGGGCTTAGTATGTGTTTGAATATAGTTTTTGTGTTTCTTTTTCCTTTTGGTGTGCTTGGTGGGTTTTGTTTTGTGTCTGTAAGCTCTGGAAGCTGCTGGGGGGCGTGGTTACTGAGGAGACGGCTAACGCACCTGAAGCTCATCACCGGCAATCAACTTTCCTACTAAAACACAGATCAGCCTTCCAGACCCCGCCGGATCGTTGTATCTACTCCCGTGAGATAACGCCAGCCAAACTGAACTACTCGTGAGCCTTTTTAGCACATTGCTTATTCTGTTGCTTTCCCTTTCTCGCCACAGACACCAGCCCTGTGCCTGAACCCTGCCTGCTTGCCAGCGTCTCCAACCTTGAGCCTGGAGCCTGAGACTCACCTGCTCTCACAGATGCCACTGCTACATAAGCCTCAAGCCATATCTGTGTTACCTTTTCAATAAATTCTCTTGTTACCACTAATTCCTTGTCTGCATCTGAGTCCCTGGTCTCCGGACCTGACAGAACGATCCGGCCAGTATGGACTCAGCAGACCTGGAACCAGTTCGCCATGCCATCGCCACCCAAGGAGCGAGGTTGGACCAGCACAGCACCACACTACAGGAGATAATGAGTGAGCTCCAGAATCTGTCCACCCACATGGCGACCGTCCAGGGGATCATGCAAAGTTGCCCTTTCCGCACCTGCCACTCAAGCCGCACCAGCTACAGCTCACTCCGTCCGGGAACCCTGGGTCTCCCCACCAGAAAGGTATGACGGAAATCTGGGAAAATGTAAGACCTTTCTCATGCAGTGCAGGCTTGTTTTTGACCTCCAGCTGCTGACTTATGCCACGGAGAAAGCCAAGATCATTTACCTGATTGGACTGCTGAGAGGAGCCGCGTTGGAGTGGGCTTCGGTTCACTGGAGGAATCGGGACCAGATTACTGCTAAATATACCGCCTTCACTGCCGAGATGAGTAAGGTTTTTGACCACCCGATCCAAGGTAAAGACGCGTCCATGAGGCTCTTCTCTCTCCGTCAGGGGTGAGGGGAGAAGGGACGAAGTCCGGGCAGTGACGTCACGCTTCGCCGGAGAGAGGATTCCCCAGTCCCGGTGAGATCTAGACCGCCCTCCAGCACAGTTCCGACACCGGAGCCCGTGCAGCGAGGGGAACAGCCCGAGGGTGAGCCGATGCAGCTGGGTTGGAGTCAACTCAGCGCCGAGGAGCGTGAACGGCGGAGAGCCAATAACACCTGTCTCTACTGTGGTCAGCCCGGTCATTATCTCACCACCTGCCCAAGCCGTCCGTTAAACCGGAGGGCTCGCTAGCCAAGAGGAGCATCCTAGTGAGTCGAGCTGCTATGCCTCTGTGTCCTCGACCTCGAACCCAGTTACACACCACTATCAGCTGGAGGGGGCAGACACTGGAGCTTCTGGCGCTCATTGATTCCGGAGCGGACGAAAGGTTTTTTTTTTTTTTGGACACCTCGCTCGTTAAACAGCTCGGGCTACCCACTAAACCACTGGGGGAGCCGCTGGAGGCTAACGCTCTTGATGGCAGGCTGCTGGCTCATATCACCTCATGCACCTGTCCAGTCCAGCTCCAACTGTCAGGTAACCATTTTGAGAATATTTCATTTTTTGTCATAAATTCACCGTACATACCTCTGGTTTTGGGTCACTCCTGGCTAGCTAAACATAATCCTAACATTGACTGGACCACAGCTAAAATCAGTAACTGGAGCCCCTCCTGTCATGCCAGTTGTCTGCGATCTGCTCTGCCCCTCTCTGTCGCGCACCAGGAGCCCGGACCAGCCCTGCCGGACCTGTCACAGATCCCCATGGAGTATCATGAAATTTCGGAGGTGTTTTGTAAACAACAGGCTCTCTCTCTTCCCCCGCACCGACCCTACGACTGCGCCATCGACCTGTTGCCTGGATCTACATTCCCCCGCAGCCGTCTCTACAATATCTCGCGACCAAAGCGGCAGCGATGGAGGAGTATATCCACAACTCACTGGCAGCAGGCATCATTAGACCCTCCTCTTAACCTCTGGGAGCCGGGTTCTTTTTCGTAGGGAAAAAGGATGGGACACTCAGACCGTGTATTGACTTTAGAGGTTTGAATGATATCACTGTAGAATAAATATCCACTACCCCTCATGAACTCTGTATGAGTCCCTTCAGGGCGCCACCATCTTTTCCAAGCTCGACCTGCGTAATGCCTACCATCTTGTACGCATCCGTGAGGGGGACGAGTGGAAAACGGCCTTCAACACACCCCTCGGGCACTTTGAGTATCTTGTGATGCCCTTTGGACTTACCAACGCTCCAGCAGTATTTCAGTGTCTGATAAATGATGTGTTGAGAGATATGCTGGGCCGATTTGTCTTTGTCTACCTTGACGATATATTAATTTTCTCTCAGAATCAAGCAGAGCACATCCAACATGTCCGCCAAGTCCTTCAGCGCCTGCTTGAGAACCGTCTGTTCGTCAAAGCTGAGAAATGTGAGTTCCACGCCTCCACAGTCACGTTTCTCAGTCACATCATCACCCAGGGGCAGGTGAGGATGGATCCCGAGAAGGTGAGAGCGGTTTTTGATTGGCCCAAGCCTGAGAACAGGAAGCAGCTTCAGAGGTTCTTGGGTTTTGCTAATTTCTATAGACGCTTCATCAGAAATTACAGCCACATTGCGGCACCTCTAACTGCTCTTACCTCCCCAGTCAAGCCGTTTCTCTGGACATCTGATGCTGAAGGAGCCTTTTCTGAGCTGAAGAGAAGGTTCACCTCAGCTCCTATCCTCACTCAGCCAGACTCATCCCGTCAATTTGTGGTTGAGGCGGACGCCTCAGATGTGGGTGTCGGAGCTGTCCTGTCCCAGCGTTCCCCAGAGGATAAGAAGCTTCACCCATGTGCCTTTTTGTCCCATCGTTTATCTCCCACAGAAGGAAATTATGATGTCGGAAACCGCAAACTTCTGGCAGTTAAACTGGCACTCGAGGAGTGGCGACACTGGCTGGAGGGCGCAGAGCAGCCTTTTGTGGTCTGGACCGACCAGACGAACCAGGCGAAGCGCCTTAACCCTCGTCAAGCTAGGTAGGCCCTGTTTTTTTTTGGTCGGTTCAAGTTTGCTCTCACCTACAGGCCCGGCTCTCGGAACATCAAGCCCGACGCTCTGTCTTGTCTATTTGAGAGGGAGGAGGTAACGGCGGAACCCGACACCATCCTTCCCAAGACCTGTATTATTGGGGCAGCAACCTGGGAGGTTGAGAGGGAGGTGAGAGCGGCCCTGCAGCATCATCCGGACCCAGGTAATGGCCCTCCGGGCTGCCTATTTGTACCACCATCTGTCCGATCATCTGTGTTGCAGTGGGGGCACTCCTCCAAAATGTCATGCCATCCGGGAGTGGCCCGCTCCCTGGCATTCCTGCGCAGGCGTTTCTGGTGGCCAGAGATGAGGACAGATGTTCAAACCTTCGTTTCTGCCTGTCCCGTATGGGCCCAGAATAAAGGCTCTAACCGACCACCTGCTGGATTCCTGCAGCCTTTGCCCATACCACGACGCCCTTGGTCCCACCTATCCTTGGATTTCGTCTCGGGACTGCCACCCTCTAAAGGTATGACAGTTGTGCTCACTGTGGTTGATCGTTTCAGCAAGTTTGCCCGTTACCTGCCTCTGCTCAAATAACCCACAGCCAGAGAAACCGCAGAACTCCTGGTCTCTGTGATTTTTACGGTTCATGGTCTGCCACTGGACATTGTCTCTGACAGAGGCCCTCAATTCACATCAGCTGTGTGGAAATCATTCTGCCGGGCAATCGGAGCCACCGCTAGCCTAACATCTGGGTTCCATCCACAAGCTAACGGTCAAGCTGAGAGGGCAAATCAGAAGCTGGAGACCACCCTACGCTGTCTGGCTTCCTCCAACCCCACATCCTGGGTGTCTCAGCTCCCATGGGTGGAGTACGCCCACAACACGCTGCCCACATCCGCCACAGGTCTGTCTCCATTTCAATGTGTGTATGGTTTTCAACCCCCACTGTTTCCCTATCAGGAGAGGGAACTCGCAGTGCCCTCAGTTCATCACACCTGGCACCGAGCCCGTGCCGCTCTGCTGAGGACGTCAGCCAAGAACCAACACTATGCCAACCGTCACCGCACCCACGTATTCAGTGGGAGACGAGGTATGGCTCTCTACAAGGGACCTCCCTCTGAAAGCTGTCTCCAAGAAACTGTCTCCCAAATTTATTGGTCCCTTTGTGGTCGAGAAGGTCATCACCCCCATGACCGTCCGTCTCCAGCTGCCCCACTCTCTCAGGGTCCACCCAGCCTTCCACGTTTCCCTGCTCAAACCGGTCCTCATCAGCCCACTGCTCCCTCCTCCACGGGCCCCTCCACCCGCCCGGCTCATCGATGGCCACCCGGCATTCACGATTCATCAGATCTTGGACTCCCGTTGCCGGGGCCGCGGCCTACAGTACCTTATCAACTGGGAGGGGTATGGACCTGAGGAGAGGAGCTGGGTTCCCAGACGACAAGTTTTGGGCTTTCCACCGCGCCCATCCAAACAAACCTGGAGGCGCTCGTCGAGGAGGGGGTACTGTCACGACCCGCAGGTCGTGACTCGGACCTCAGGCTTAGTATGTGTTTCCTTTTGGTGGGTTTTGTTTTGTGTCTGTCTCTGTGTGCCCTTCTCTCCCTCGCCTCTGGAAGCTGCTGGGGGGCGTGGTTACTGAGGAGACGGCTGACGCACCTGAAGCTCATCACCGGCAATCAACTTTCCTACTAAAACACAGATCAGCCTTCCAGACCTCGCCGAATCGTTGTATCTACTCCCGTGAGATAACGCCAGCCAAACTGAACTACTCGTGAGCCTTTTTAGCACATTGCTAATTCTGTTGCTTTCCCTGTCTCGCCACAGACACCAGCCCTGAGCCTGAAACCTGCCTGCTTGCCAGCGTCTCCAACATCAAGCCTGGAGCCTGAGACTCACCTGCTCTCACAGACGCCACTGCTACATAAGCCTCAAGCCATATCTGTGTTGCCTTTTCAATAAATTCTCTTGCTACCACTAATTCCTTGTCTGCATCTGAGTCCCTGGTCCCCAGACCTGACACAGGTACTGGAGCAGGTCAGAGATCAGATTTTTAGGAATTATATTTGAAAAAATCACCTGGGGTCAACATATCAAAAAAATGATTAACAAATGCAAAAAGGTCAATAACTTATTAAGATGTCTAGCAGGCCAATACTGGGGAGCAAACAGAAGATCTCTGGTAAATATATATAGGGCCCTCATGAGATCAATACTAGATTATGGGTGTTTAGCATATATGTCTGCATCAGTAACAAATTTTAAGAAACTGGACAAGGAACAATCACAAGCCATTCGTACATGCACAGGAGCATTTAACCCTTTAGGCGCCAGAGTCGCAAATTTGCAACACACCGCGGTACTGAACAAAACAGCTGTTTTCTCCCAATAGAGTGTTACATGTCGTTCATACTCCCCACCACTAGTTGGCAGACATCCTATACTTAGACCTTAGCTTATAAAAACGTCTTGCTTCAATGCAAAATGTTCGAGGAAGTCCCATGCAAACTGTGGGGTGAGAGAGCGGTGACAGTGCGCCAGGAAGCCATTTTGCTGAAGGGGTATTGCTGGATTCAGACGTTATTGAGACGAAATAAACGACAATGGCATGCAAAAAGTTGACACTTAGGGAAGTGATTGAGCTCCTATTCGGTGATTCTGATTCTGAAGTGGAAAATCTAGCTTTGGGAGATGACGGTCGGTTGATTAGTGAGCTTGCTAGTCGCGGTGCGTCTTTGCATAGCAATGGCGGCGCCGCGCAGAGCGAGGAAAACGCACAAGCACTAACACACGATCCTTTGCCCAATAGGTGGGAATGGAAATGATACACGAACTCGTAGTATCAGTAGGGAAGCGAATGGATGTGGTAGAAGTAGTGGTGGTGGTTAGAATACCGCTGGGTGTCAGCGTTAGTGTTCACTCTTTCCACCACGGCGGTCACGTAGCCTCGATCCGCGGCAGCGGTGCAGCTATGCGCCGCAGCAGTGTTCATGAAGCACAAAGCACACACGAGTCCAACTCTTCTCACAACACTAGAGGAGATAGCAGGGGAAGACGTGGGCAAAGTGTTCGTAGAAAGGCTGATGGGTGTCGTAGGGGCAACAGGGGAAGGCAGAACAGGGCTGGAAATGATGATGATGATGATGGTAATGGTGGCTGGGCTTACTTGAGAGATGAGGTATATGGATAAAGCCCTTTGATGAGCAAATTGGATATCGTGGTGACAGAAAGCTAAGCAATGATTCAAGGTCTATAGTTTTTTTGTCCCTCTTTCTGACTGATGATTTCTGGTATCTTATAACAATGGAGACAATGCTCATCAGTATTTAGGCTGACATGAACTAATTCCAAGTTCACGGTTTCATGAATGGTATGATGTAAATGTAAATATATATATATATATATATATATATATATATATATATATATATACATATATATATATATATATATATGTATATATATATATATATATATATATATATATATATATATATCTATATATATATATATATATATATATAAATATATCTATCTCTATATATATATATATATATATATTATATATATATATATATATATATATATATGTATAGTTCTTATTGTCTCTATGCCTTGCAATGAGAGGCTCCACACTCTACAAATATTACAAACTTTTATCTGGATAGATGGGCACAGATAAGGCCTCTGCAGCTAAAAGACGCCTACTGTTATTATTATCATATAATAATAATAATAATAATAATAATAATAACAATAATAATAATAATAATAATAATAATAAAGAAGAAGAAGAGAAGAGAAAACAAGAAAAAGGGTAGAAAAAAAAGTGTCCTCCAATGGGGGGGGATGGTGGGTAAAAAAAATGCATACTGTTTACATGAGTTTTGTGGTGTACTAATAGTTCTAGTTTACGACTGTTGGCTTACAATTTACTTTTTCCCTGTTCATTTGATGTGTGGACAACATAACAAATGGATGGAGGGGATGAATCTGATGAAATAAGTTCAACTCTCTTTCAAAATACCAGGTATTTCATGGAAATTACATAATCCAATATGGCCGCCACATATGACGTCATAATATGCAAATTGGATGGGAAAAATTACTCCCTTCATAAACTTTAGGTCATTCTCAATATTTGTCTCATTTACACTTTGTCTCTATCTCAAACTACATTCAAGCCAGAGCCTTCTGAAATTTAGATGTCAAAATCTAGTATTTTTTAAAATAAAACCCGGCGCCTAAAGGGTTAAAACATCTCCAATATCCGCACTTCAGGTAGAAGTGGGCGAAATGCCGCTGAGAATTAGAAGGGATCAGATCATGCTGGCATATTGGGTCAATTTGGAGGGACATGGGGCATTGCATCCAACAAAGGCTATCCTGCAGGAGTGTTGGGAACACAGGGAAATTAAAGTTAGAAGTTTTGGGCAGGTCAGCAAAGAAATGGCTCAAAAAGTAAGGTTAACAGGACTAAACATAAGCAGAACAGTCCCAAAGTCAGTGATACCTCCCTGGAAATTCTACACTCCAGCAACAGATATGCGATTATTGGAAATGACCAAAAACAATACCAAAAAAATACCGATATGGACAATAGTACAAAACTATATAAATCAACAATACCCTGATGAATTATTCATCTTCACAGATGGATCAAAAGACCCACAAACAAGACGTACAGGAACAGCAGTTTACATCCCAAAATTTAATATAGGCATCAAAAACAGGACATCAGATCATCTCTGTGTATACTGTTGAAATGATGGGGATAGTATTAGCACTGCAGTGGGTGGAGGATAGTAGTCAATACAAAGTAACAATAGCAACAGATAGTATCTCAACACTTACAAGCATTCAATCAGGGAATTCATGCAGGCAAGATCTTTTAATGGAAATATCAAATCAAATATACAGATTACAGAATAAAGGTGTGGATGTTTCTTTCCTCTGGGTTCCTGCCCACATAGGAGTCGAAGGAAATGAAGAAGCAGATATATTGGCCAAACAAGTGCTAAAATGAAACACAATAAACATCGAAATACCATTAAGCAGGGAAGAAATCTAATCTATTATCAGTAAACACATGTACAAAATCTGGCAGGAAAGTTGGGATAGTATGAACACAGGAAGACATCTTTACAGTATACAACCACAAGTCAAAAATAGTGAAATACGGGGCAGGAACCGGAGGGAAGAAATTATATTAACTCGACTCAGAATAGGACACACAAGACTCAGACACACACTCAGTAAAATAGGGAAACATCCAACAGGTTTGTGTTCACAATGTACACAACCAGAAACAGTCCAACATGTATTGCTGGAGTGTAGTAAGTACAGGGATAAACGACAGGAAGTTATCCAAATGCTGACAAAAGAAAAGCTGGAATTGACTTCAAGGAATTTATTAGGGAGTACATCAAAAAAGGGGTTGAGTGTTTTAATGAAATACCTAAAGGACACAGGTATAGGATATAGGCTATAGGGAATAATAGTTAATTTCTCTCTTTTTTTTCTTTCTTTGTTTTCTTCTCTTTCTTCATTATTTTCTAGTTCTGACCATCTCATGTTCCACACTCCAGCCCAGTAGGTGGCGGTGAATGCACCTAAAAGCTGGTTGCCAACCGCCAATAAAAGCCAAAAAACTAGTGAAAACTTGGACTTCCTGTGTCAACAGGAAGTAGGATGTGCAGCAGCAGCTTTAAGCACATGGTGAGTATAAGTAAGGCTGTAATTTATCTATTTTTCTCATACAAATCATGGTTAAACGTGTTTGTTTTTGCCTTATAATAGTGTGTAACACTCTTATGTCATGTTTACAAGTGTTTTTATGCACTTTTGAACTTTTTAAATTTTGTGTTGCACATGAAAAGGCCATGATATAGATGTAAATGTGGATTTTATTTCCAAATTTCAGTCTATGTCAGCTAATACATAGCTCGAAACATGGAACATGAGGCTATTTAGCCAGCTACATAATACATACATTTTTAAGCTGATTCTTCACTGTACTTTTCTGCCTTTGCTACCCAATCTGGAATTTGCAGTTATAAACAATCCAACAAATTCCAAAAGTGATGCAGAGACTCCACTTTTGTGAGTGGCTGGCTCTGGGTCCTGCTGCTCTGGGGTCAGAGATACCTGCAGCATATGAGAGAGAGAGAGAGAGAGAGAGAGAGAGAGAGAGAGAGAGAGAGAGAGAGAGAGAGAGAGAGAATGGTGTACAATGAGTGATAAAGATACATGGAGGGAGAAAGGGAGAGAGAGAGGGTGAGTAAGAACTTGATAGTTGGAATTCCTTTCCATTGAATTTTAAATGTCTAAAGCCAAATCATAATTAACATTATCTCAAGGCACTTTACATGTTAATGACAAGACACCTTACCTGACCTTACAGGACATAAGAAAAATAAATAATATATACATTACATTTCATTTATGTATTTATATATTTTCTACAAAATGATGCGCTCACTTGGGCGGATGTCTGATCAGTTTGGAATTTTCCTGTAGTTTAAAAATATATAAAATATGGTGTTGTAATCAATAATTATGGTAATAAGTAAATGAAAATGAAGCTAGCAATGTTTACTTGTATTTTATATGCAGTATAAAGTTCATTACCATAAAAAATACTCTGGGAGGTCTGAAACAATGTTTTATTTTCGTCTTTATTTGACCTGATACTGAGCTAATTATGCTATGCCATGCTAATTGCCCAACAGACAACTCTTAGCAACCAAGTATAATTTCATCAACTAGCCCACAGATGACATTTACATTTTAAAAGTTCATAGGACACACAATTTCTAGATCACTAAGGATACATATAACATGAAATATCTCATTATCAATGTCTTTAATCATTAAGTTAATGATTCATTAACTACAGTCCACGCAGTAATTAATGTGATAATTCAATCCACACCAAAGTAATGGACTGTTTTGACACCCCGACACCTATATCCCTAGAGCCATAGCTAAAATTAAATACTGATAAAGGGAAGACAAATAATATGCATTTCCCCTATATGATCCTGTGACGTTATTCAAAGCAGCCAATAGAAAATGTAAGTTTTTTGTTGATTCTAGTGGTACCTGTGGACAAAAGCATTAAAGACCTATGGCTAGTCTGTATTATAATACTCCATGGTGCATTAAGTTCTCATACAAATTCAGTCAAAAACTCCGGCCTTTTCACTCATTCGCCTGAACATCAAATGTGTTGTCTTTTGCCATTGTTGGCCAAAAATACTTTGTGGCGTAAAATTCAGTGCACCCCTTAGATAGAGTTTTGTCATATGTTTTTTATTTCTTGGCTGATCTCCACTTCATCACCCAAAGTCGCTTTATTCCTAAAACTACCTTCATCTGTGACCATGGTATTTTTTTGTATCAGTGACAAAACAAATGTTTTCTCCATTTTTATTATTATTATTATTATTATTATTATTATTATTATTTACCATTTAGGGATTCTCAAGCTGTTTCCTCATAATTGAAGCTTCTGCTGCCATCTCCTCCTCTGATCTCCATTTGGAAGGAATGTCTTCATCTTCTTGATCATGCTTTTGCAGCTGCCAGAAACAACAATGTCAAAGTGCAATGTCAGAACAAGTTTCATAGTTAGTTTCATTAAGCATCCTATATTATTTTAAGTCAGGTTTATTTATGTTGCACATTTCATACCGCAGGTAGACTCAATGAGCTTAAGTAAAAAGTAAACACAATGATAAAATCACATAAAATACAATAAAAACCTATAAGATAGGAATATATATATATATATATATATATATATATATATATATATATATATATATATATATATATAAGGGAATAATAATAATAACAACATAATCAAAATAACAATACTAATATTACCACTGCTACTAGTAATAATAATAACAATTACTCTGATTAACCAATCATTTAGGAACTAGCAAAAAGCTTGTACAAAGATACATGTTTTTAGTCTGCTTTTAAGAGAAGACACAGTTGTAGCAGACCTTAGTTCTTGTGGTAGATAATTCCAGAGAGTAGGACTGTAGTGATTAAAAGCTGATTTAGAAGTTATTCTAGGTGTGGTTAGGAGATATTTGTTTGATGATCGTTGTTGGCATGCTCTCATGGCTTTACCAACAGCAGAGACAAAGAGAGAATGTGGTGCCACAGAACCTTTAGACATACTAAAAGTATCTCTGTTTTGTCCTCATTCAGCTGTTTTGTTCTCATCATCTAATATTAGATATCGGCAATGTACTGAATGAGGTCAATAACAGTCATATTAGACAGATATGCATAACTGTGTGTCATCAGCGTAGGAATGATATGAGATAGTATATCGCGAAATGATAAATCCTAGTGGGAGCATATACAACCAAGCAAGAACACACCTGACTCGACTTATTCAATCAACTGAATTGTCTTTGCACAGTTGATTTGTTGGATCAGGGTCAGTTGATTGAATAAGACGAGTCAGGTGTGTTCTTGCTTGGTTGGAATGAAAACCTGCAGCCACAGCGGCCCTTTACTGGATCAGTTTGAGTCCATTGGTTTAGAGGAACAGGCTACAAGGCAGCTTGCATTTTGCAGGTTTGGAGAAGCCCCTGACTGTAGACCCGCAGACCTCAATGTGGGCGGAGTTAAACAATTAACCCCGCCCACTATCCAACATTTGACTCCGCCGTCAATGTGATGCTTCCTGTTCGGTCTTATGTATTCCTCCTGTCTCCTTCCACGCTGGCTTCTCGAACCACAAGGTCCAAAAGACTGAAACCATCCGGCGCCCAGTGAATGAAAAGAATGAAAGAAGAGTTTAAGAACTGTTTAATACCGTGTCCGAAGAGGGACAAGAAACCATATCATAATCAAATGTAACCTGAGATTCTTTCTTAATGTTATCAAAATTAATGGGATCACTAGACTGTTTTTTTTTTTTTTTTGAACAACAAATTATTTGACAACAAACAAACATTAACATAAAACAAGCAGGCAAACAGTAAGAATGTTAATGAAATACTAAAATGATATTAATGATGATCATAATGATAATAATATTTATAATAATAATAATAATAATGACAATAATTATGATGTTGATAATGATAATAACAATGATGACAATAATGCTGATATTAATGATGATAATGATAATATAATAATGATGATAATAAAACTAATAACGCCAATAATAATAATGATAATAATAACAACAATGACAATAAGAACTTTAACAATCATCACAATAATAATGTTTAAAAGTGGGTGGACATGTACTGGTCTTGATCTGAGGTACGGATCATATGATATCACTCTTAGAGGAACATGGCATTGATTTTCTTCATCTACACAAAGTTTGAAGAAAGTTTCCATATCCTCCTGGTCAGTGCCGGCCCTGAGTAATTTGGTGCCCTAGGCAAGATCTTAGCCAGCGCCCTCTTGCATCACAGTCAATTTCACAATCAATTTTCATACACTCACACAGAAACTGCAAGTATGTATTCAAGATTTTATTTCTTTTAAGTCAAAAACATCACACCAAATAAAAACTGAAGAAAGAAACAAGTGATAAGAATACAATATAAATAAGGCATTTTGCATAACATATTATCTCTCAGCCTCAGAGTGCCATCTCTCTCTTATCTATTGTCAGCCGCTTTGCAAAACGACCTCCAGCTCCTTCCATGTTGCCATGTGGGTATTGTTCTCCCGGCTATCCTCATGAACCTTCAGCAAGTGGCTTGCATTGTTCCAGTCCTTTGGTCCTTCCTTATTAAATCTGTATTCTTTTGGAGAAAACATTTAAAGGTCCCATATTATACTGTTTTTCATCAATTTCACACAGCTGTCAGAGGTCCAACAAATCTGTATTCGATATGTATTGCCCCAAACACATCCATGCTCCTGAACTCCAGCTGTCTAAAAGTCGCTCTGCTGAGCTCTGTTCACAGCACTCTGTTTCTGTGCCTGCACCTTTAAATGCTAATGAGCTGCGTCTGTCAACGCGTACTTGGGGAGCCTTGCCTGCTACATCACTCTCAGGGAGGGGAAGCCCCTTATGCTAACGGTAGCATGCGCTAATGTTTACGGTGGATGTAACACTATGGCTCGCGGAGATTTTTTCGTTCAACCGAACCAGTTTGACCCAGAATCGGACCCAGAAGTAGAGGCTCCGGAAGAAGTACAGACTCTGCGGCTGCAGCAGGACGTTTCAGAATGGTTAGTTTGGCTGAATAATATTAGTTTGTTTGTAGTCCTATGTGTTGTTACAGCTACTGCCATGTAGCTAATGGCTAACAGCTAGCGAAAGCTGTGTTTGTCTCCAACACAGTCTCCAAACTGTTATACACTGTTCGCATCGTCTCTGTCTCCAGTCTGCACGTTTCCAGACTTTCTACTGTGACAACAAAGCTCCCTCGTAATATTATTAACATTAAACTTGCTTCAAACGCCATTGCATAGTGGACCGAAGCGCAGCTAACTAGTTAGCCAGTTTCAAGCTGACTTCACCATACTCGTCGGCAACTGTAAATGCTATCAAACCACGGCGACACTTATCGGTGGCTCGGGTGCAGTTGCTGGGTCCAGTATGACTGGACACTGATCCTTTTAGGAGGGTCAGTGTCGAGGCAAAGACAGCTTTGTATTGACTCTCGTTACTGAAGCAGTCCGACGTGAGGTGGTTAGCACACACATACAAGCTAACACGAACCGCAGCCGGCACGTTGTCATTAAAAATGAAACACGACCACTGTCTCTTCTGTTGTTCTGTAGCTGGGACATAATATAGGCACTTCTGTTGATTTATACACCAACAACAGAGCAATTGCATGTCTAGCTCTGAGCGACAACGTTGTGAAACACTGCTGTCTGGTGAGCACACACATACAGCACTTTGGGAACTGCTGTGGGTACATTCCCATTAAAAATAAAATCCATCCATTGAGTCCTCAAGACCCCCGATGAGGGAGGTTTAAAAAGACTCTGGTGCTCGTTAGTGCAGCCAACGACAGAGCAACCGCTTCTTCCCGGTCGTACATTCGCCATTTTCTAACCGAGCAGAAAAAACTGGCGCCGTTTAGATAATTCCTTCAGGTGTGGCAAACCTTCATCTGGGGCAGTGCCGCCAACCTAGGGGGACGCGTCTAATCTGTCGGTGACGTCACCGACAGACTATCTTCAACTGGCCTGTATAAGCACACATTTTTTAAAGGTGGAGAAAGCAAAAAAGGGACTTTTTTCATACCAGGGTGGATTGTAGACAGGCCGGGGATGCATATTATTGATAGAAAACCGCTCTAAGGTGTATTTTGCATAATATGGGACCTTTAACAGCAGAAGCGGTGCAAGCTATCATTTCTGTTTGAGTATATCAGCCAGCTTCTTTTGATTTGTTCAGCATTGACTAAGACTCTTACAAAAGTCATGTTGACACTCTCCCATCTTTGTAATTGGGAAATGTGTAACTGCTTTTTATTTGAACTGGTCCTCTGTGAACTCATCTCACTTTGTCAGTTAGCAGAGATGGTCAGTCAGCATCTATTGGTGCAGCCTTTAGTCCTGATGCTGTGTCGCTCTGCTGTGCTGAGGTAGAGGGACAGGAGCACCTGGTGCTGTGTCACTGGACTGGTGGTGAAATATTTCAGAAAGCATCTGAAGAGAGAAGAGAAGTATATGTGACCAGTGGATGTTACATTTTAATAAAAAAAAGAACAGATGCTTGATGTGTGCTGTACATAAGACTAATATAGAGTAACAATGAAAATGTGATGAGATTCATTCAACTTTATTGTCATTGCAATACAATTCAGTCTAACCAGAGTGCAAGTGCAGTGTATTTATACGCATGTTCTTGCCTATGAATGATATGGGAAAGCTAAGGGGTGGAGTATTAACAGTAATACACTTTAACTGCACTTAAACACTGATGTAAACTTTAACAAACATAAACTATGACACAATAAACCAAAGGCTTACAACTACACTATGACAAAGGGGATGGGAAACTAATAGCATTTTAACTGACAAACAAGCAGGAAAGACACCTGTAAAATAACACCTGAACAGGCCTAACGTTAACTTTCTAAATGTCCCTGATGAATTTAAGGTGGAGTAACATTAACACACATCAACTCAGCAATTTATTGATTATAAAACAATGCTGCTATCGTCCAAAGTAAGCTGGCAAGCTAACACTCTGCTCCAACAACAATCATTAAACTATTAATTTCATTCGCTTTATCACATTGACGTTACTGTACCTGTCTCTTCTTCACATCTTCCTCTTGTTTTTTTCTTTTCCTTCACTGGGCGCCAGATGGTTTCAGTCTTTTGGACCTTGTGGTTCGAGAAGCCAGCGTGGAAGGAGACAGGAGGAATACATAAGACCGAACAGGAAGCATCACAGTGACGGCGGAGTCAAATGTTGAAGAGTGGGCGGGGTTAAACGTTTAACCCCGCCCACATTGAGGTCTGCAGGTCTGCAGTCAGGGATACATGGAGGTTTGATCTTGTGGTGTTCAGAGGATGATGGACTGAGGACTATACTCAGTGCTGTAAATGAACTATTCAGAAAGGCTCATCCCTTGCTACGTAGCAGTGGATTTCTCTGCAATTCAATACAGGGGTATCTTTGACATAACACTATAACTGTCACTTCTACACACTCTGTTAACAGGGTAATTTGTGTTTGAAAAATGACAAAAAAAGATCACAGATTGCACAATTTGGGATTAGAAAAATGCTTGCTTAGTATTAATGGAAAGTCTGTTGTTTCTATCCGCATTAATGTGACTATCAATACAAGGAAAGAGATCATCATTAAAAGGGGGAAATTAGTTGTGATATAAGACTGTTCTAGCAACTGAGCTTAAATAGGATGTCCAAAAATTCACTGCTGCGTGTGTCTGTGCCTCCCTGTCATGTTGGTGTTAAACCTCTTTATTGCAGCTCTTCTTGTCACTTGCAGAGCTGCCAGTGTGAAACCATAAACCTCACTTGAGCGCTGACAGAGATGAACATGCACATGAATCCTAATGTTCTGTGTGTCTTAATCTACAGCTGGCTATAACCAACAGTGGGAGGAAAGAGCACTTAAATGGCACCACTGTGTAACTGACAACTCATTGTATTCTAGGCCTACAACCAGTTATTCGTGTGATTTTAAATTGAGTGTTACAATTCAAATCAAGTTCAATCAGATCAAATGCTCAGTTTTTTAAATAATTATTTTTAATCAAAATTCAGTTTATTCACATTCAAATCATCCAATTTAATACAACTAAGTAGCATACTTATGCACTCTTTTGTTATTTACATTTTTTACAACAGACATTCAGTTTATGACATAAAAGGAATATCAATATTCAAATGACCTTACTTTGTGAGGGAAAGGTTTAAAGTTATGAGAAAAAAAAATGAATTTCATTAACCAGTTCTAGCACAATCCTATGTGGAAATACATTTAAACAATAAATAAACCAGTAAAAGGTTTTCAAAGTGTAAATTTGAATATTTAGATTTGACACACTAGTAGAAAATTATAATGGTTGTCAAAAGGGTAAGAAGACGGCCACATTACTGAATTATGCAATAAGGATGCCATGTATGATGTTTGAAAATCTATATAGCTGTTGGGAACTTACGAAATCTTTCTAACAATAGAGCGGTCTGCATGAAGATGAAAGCCTGACATGAAGCCTCTTCGGACTATTTACGCCTCCTCTCTTGCTGACTGTGAACAATTCCTGTCCTTTTTCATTGGCAAAATCCATAGTATAACTCCAACTGTTCTTCCCCCTGCAACGTTTAGTGAAGCCTCCTTGCAAGACAGTTTTTGAAAATTCTTTCAAAAACTGTCAATAATATGTGTCTCTCGTCTAGTCCCTCGACATGGTTCCTACAACATTTTTAAAAACCATACTTCCTGTCTTAGGTCCTAGCCTGCTTTCTATTATCAATTCCTCTCTCACATTAGGGTCCGTATCTGACCTCTTTAAAATTGCCAGTGTTCAGCCACTTCTTAAAAAACCTTCTTTCAATCCAGACCAGTAAGAAAACTATAGACCATATCCAAACTTCCTTTCTTATCTAAAATCCTTGAAAAGATTGTTAGGACCAGCTCCTGAAGCTGGTAGAAGGTCATAGAATCTTTGACACATTCCAATCTGGTTTTTGCCAAAAAAAATAGCACCGAGACAGCATTACTGAGAATGTCTAATGACATTCTTGTACATGCTGACAAAGGTGAAAGCTCCATCCTTATTCTTCTTGATCTAACTGCAGCCTTTGATACCATCAATCATGCCATTTTACTGGATAGATTACAGAACTGGGTTGGCATTTCTGGTACAGCCTTACATTGGTTTCATTCCTATTTGACCAATAGAGTCTTTAATGTCTGCATTAATAATCATGTTTCCTCTTCCGCTCCCCTGCTGTGTGGTGTCCAGTGTTGTTTTTGGCAGCCATTTTAGAATAAGTCTTAGTCTTAGTCTTTTGGACTAAAATGCTTTTTAGTTTTAGCCTCTACTATTCAACATTTACATGCTCCCTCTAGCTCAGATAATGGAAAACAATGACATTTGCTACCATAGTTATGCAGATGACACACACAAATGTATATAACCATATCACCAGGGGACTATAATCCCATACATACCCTGAGTAGATGCATTGAACAAATCAATGATTGGATGTGTCAGAGTTGTATTTAGTTAAACAAAGACAAGACTGAAATAATTGTTTTTGGATCCGAGGAAGAACGACTTAAAGTCTCTGCTCAGCTACAGTATGTAATGTTGAAAACTACAGACCAAGTCAGAAACCTCGGTGTGACTATGGAATCAGACATGAATTTCAGCAGCCATATTAAGACAGTTACAAAATCAGCCTACTATCACCTTAAGAATATATCCAGGATAAGAGGGCTTATGTCTCGGCAGGATTTGGAGAAACTTGTTCACGCATTTATCTTCAGCAGACTCGACTACTGTAATGGTGTCCTTACAGGACTCCCTAAAAACTCCATCAGACAGCTGCAGCTGATTCAGAACGCTGCTGCTCGAGTCCTAACAAGAACCAAAAAAGTAGATCACATCACTCCAGTTCTTAGATCTTTACACTGGCTTCCTGTCTATCAAAGAATAGATTTCAAAGTCCTGTTGTTGGTTTATAAAGCATTGAATGGTTTCGGGCCAAAATACATTTCTGATCTGCTGCCGCGTTATGAACCATCCAGACCTCTGAGATCGTCAGGTACCGGTCTGCTTTCAGTCCCCAGAGTCAGAAGTAAACATGGAGAAGCAGCTTTCAGTTACTATGCGCCACATATTTGGAACAAACTCCCTGAAAATTGCAGGTCTGCTCCAACACTCACCTCTTTTAAATCAAGACTTAAAACATTTCTTTTTGCCACTGCTTTTAACTGAAGCAATTCAAGTCTTTGAACTGCATTATTACTCTGAGTTTTTTTTTTTTTTTTTTTTTATAATGCAATTTTTAATGTCTTTTAAATGAAATGTTTGTCTTTTAATGTAATTTGTGTGTGCCTGTAAAGCACTTTGAGTTGCCTTGTGTCTGAATTGTGCTATACAAATAAACTTGCCTTGCCTTGCCTTGCCTTCATCTCCTTCCCTGGCCACAGAAGACTCTGTGACATCAAAGAGGAGTTCTATAGGATTGCAGGTAAGAGAATCTATAAATTACAGGACAACTGTTAACAGTCATAGTAGGATACTCATTACTTTGTATTACAGGTTTCCCCAATGTCATTGGTGCACTGGACTACACACACATCAGGATAAAATCCCTCTCAGGTGCCCATGAGGCGGATTTTGTGAATAGGAAATCCTTTCACAGCATTAATATTCAGGTGAACATAACTTTTTGATATTGTCAATTGATGAACACTGTACATTGGTCTGCAATGCTGACTGTCTGATCAGGAATGTTGTGGCAAAATGGCCTGGCTCAGTCCATGACCCCAGAGTCTTTCGGACCTCTGGAATCTATCAGTGCCTATCACAAGGTGAGCCACACAACCCCTATTAATAACCACTTTTTACATCATGGCTGTGTCAAGAATGTCACTCTGTTTATGAGGTTGTAATAATGAGATTTTGTGTTGACAGGTGAATTCTCTGGTGTGTTGCTGGGAGACAGGGGGATACCTGCCAGCCTTTTCTCCTGACACCATTCACAGACCCCCAGGAAGCACAGCAGGCCTACAACGATTCTGCTTTCCATCTTGTAGAGTCACTGTGTGACTTCAGTTTTAAAAGGAGCTGATGGTTTACCTGTTTTGCTTTATCCTTATTCAATAAAGGAACATAATGTTACACTTTGATGTGTATTTATATTTATATGGGATGTGTATTTTATACGAAGGAGTATTAGGGCCACACTGAGGAAGAAAGAAAAAGTTCTGGTTCTTTCTGCGGAAAAGATGCATTTTCTTGCATATTCTTTTTAAAGTCCTGATACTTATGACAATGTGATGCTGATGTGCCAAAAGATTAAGCATCTCCTTGTTTGTGAAACCTATACTGAAGTATAATTCCACAAAATGCTCCACAGCCCTCATTTTAACAACTCTCCTCCTCTAAAACGAGTTACAATATTATGACTTTATTCTCGTAAATTTATGACTTGTGTGATGTTTTTATTTTTTTTCTCTGTATTCTGTCATTTTATATATAGCCTTATAGTCTATGGGAAACTGTAAATTATCTAATGATAGCAATGTCATCTAAAATCATAATTTATCCAAAATGATTGAAATTAATGATCACCAACGTTTAATGACAGTGGGTCTAGTTATATGTGGGCAGTGGAATAACTATTGGTTTCCTTTTGTGGTGACTGCTGACTGAGATGAGGGATGAGATTAAATAGATCCTGGAACCTAGCCTGGTTTGGAGCAGGCTAGCTCCACAGAATAAATCTCCATGGTAACTTATACCATAACATATCCTACTGCCCCTTATCCCGCTTTTGTGCAACCGGATCATGGATAAGTTGAGCCAGGATAACCAAGATATCCCGGCTTAATCTCTTATCCTAGTTTTGTGCAACTGGCCCCTGCACCATCACATCAACCTTTGTTGTGTGCCTGTGTGTGCCACACCAAGCATGGAGAAGAGAAAGAAGACCCAAGAATTGTCTGAGGACTTAAGAAGCAAAATTGTGGAAAAATATCAACAATCACAAGGTTACAAGTCAATCTCCAGAGATCTTAAAGTTCCTTTGTTAACTGTGCACAATATAATCAAGAAGTTTATAACCCATGGAACTATGGTAAGTCTCCCTGGACTTGGACGGAAGAGAAAAACTGATGAAAGAATTCAACGCAGGATATTTCGAATGGTGGATAAACAACCTCAGTCAACCTCCACACAAATTCAGGCTGTCCTGCAGACTCAGTAATTCACTCCGTTTTAACCACGTCTGGATATTTTTTCAGGCAGAGCGTTCCTCATGCAGACGGACGGTGTGGTCTCTCCTCCCATTCTAACTACCTCCCAGAGTGCTGTGCACTGCAACGCAGTTGGCCCATGATGTCATGACGCAATGCTCTACCTGCTCTGCAGTTAACCCTATAGATGCCAGCTATCTCTCTCACACACTCATTCAGACTAAATAACAGACTTTTACTCCTTTTTCTTTTAATTTTTCCACAGCTTATGAAGCCTGGGCTTCACTAGCCTCAATCCTTCTGGGAGAATGTTTTGTGGACAGATGTAACTATGGTAGAGCCAGTGTTGGGGAGTAACGAATTACATGTAACGACGTTACGTAATTTAATTACAAAATGTACGTAATTGTAATCCGTTACATTACTGGGAGAAAATATGTAATTAAATTACAGTTGCTTTGAAAAATCGCTGCAAAAGCTCCGATTGATCAAATAGTTTTTCGCCCCCTGGATTCATGTTTGTTTTTAGTTTTTTTCATATCAACATCCTCCTTCCAAAACTGACGCTTGTGATTGGCTCTCTCTGGTCATGTGCCATTCGACTCAACCTACAAACCGTACGGCGGCAGTCAGACTCAGCAGCAACAGTGTTGGCGGCGTACAAGATGTTCCTGGGCTGGAAATACAAAAAACACTTCATACAGACAGAAGCCAGGCTTCCCTGTATTACAAAGGTGGCTCTCTTTTGACCCGGCTAGATCACCATGGTAACTTATGCTTAGCTCATAACCTGGTCCCGACCAGGTTCTGTTCAGAGTTTAATCATAAAATCGGCTATAAAAGCGCAGCTGTTTCACTATTTAACTCATTTACAGCTGGCGTCACCTTTACTTTGAAAGTCCAGTGGAGCTGGATCAGAACATTTGTACGGAGGGAGAGATCGTGCTGATCCGCTGCTGTTTACTTTCTCTCTGAGCGTCTCCGCCTACAGATGTTCAGCTGAGGGGATACGCTGCTCAGCTGTTGATCCGACTCGCGTCAGGAGGTCATTTATTAGGCTATAGCCTATTTACTTTTATATACAGTCAGTCACCACTGAAAGAAGTTGTGCACTCGCAGCAAGACAGATAATTTAACTTAATGTGGCCATGAATAAATTAATTGTTTTGCCTGTTATGTGTTGCCAAAACGCAAATCTTGAGTAGGTCTACTCTGTTTTCTCACATTTAAAAAGGTCTTTGTACAGAGACAACATGAGATTTGCTTGTAGCTACAGCACCTAAAAAACCCACTGTAACCTATTTTCATACCCACACCAGCCTCGCTTTCAATAAAACACACACTGGCATTTTATAATTGCGATCAGTGAAATATATGAAAACAATATAAAACACAGTTTAAAACAACAGTTGTTGTTGCTCTAAAGCTTCATATTTAAAAGCAGCTCAATGTAGAGCTGTCAGAAATTAAAATCAGCCTCCTCTTGTCATATTTGCAGCAACACTGTTGCTTCAGGCTGTGATCAGGCTTTTTTGTATCGCTCATACTCTCTCCATTAAAACAACCTGCTCCTCTTGGCTGAAATCAGCCCGTTGTCGCTCCATTTAGTGAGGAAGTGAGCCTCCTTCGCCGTACAGGCCTAAGGTCAGACTCATAATATATGGTTAAACCTTTGAACTGAAAGGTTTATCACACTATAGGTCTTAAAATGTGAAAATGGTTAGCAGTTGAGAGATTTCATTCAAAATTAAGAAAAGTAATCAAAATGTAATCAAATGTAATTAGTTACATTACTTTGAGAAAGTAATTGAAATAGTTACACTACTGTTACATTTTCAACAGGGTAACTTGTAATTGTAACCAACTACATTTCCAAAGTAATCTTCCCAACACTGGGTAGAGCAAAGCACATCACTCTACTGTTACAGAAAACGGAATGAGGCCTACAAAGAAAAGAACACTGTACCTACAGTCAAATATGGTGAAGGTTCAAAGATGTTGTGGGGTTGTTTTGCTGCCTCTGGCAATGGGTGCATTGATTGTGTGCAAGGAATAATGAAGTCTGGAGACTATCAAAAGTAATGTAATGCCTGTAATGTAGGGCCTAGTGTCAGAAAGCTGGGTCTGCATCAGAGGCCATGGGTGTTCCAGCAGGACAATGACCCAAAACATACCTCACAAAGCACCAAGAAATAGTTGGAGACAAAGCGCTGGAGAATTCTGAAGTGGACAGCAATGAGTCCGGATCTAAATCCCATACAACACACCTATGGAAAGATCTCAAAATTGCTGTTGCGAGAAGGCACCCTTCAAATCTGAGAGACCTGGAGCAGTTTGCAAAAGCATAGTGGTCCAAAAACCCTTTTGAGAGACGTAGGAAACTTGTTGATGGTTATAGAAAGCGTTTGGTTTCAGTTATTTTCTCCAAAGGGTGTGAAACCAAAATATTAAGTTGAAAGTTGTCTGACTCAATTCTTGAGTTTTGTGTTAAATGATGTCAAATTTAGCTTTTTTCTTCTGCTTTTTTGTGTTGTCCCAAATAAACATGTTTATACCAAATCATTTGTAATTGCAACACTTTTGTGGGAGAAATGGTGCATTTTCTGGAAAAGTGCCAATACTTTCATCCATGACTGTAATGCAGAAGGCAATGTCCATCAAGAATTGTATGTACCAACGGATCCAAACCTTCAGAGACTTCCCACCTGAAGGTGGTGAAATGGCTCAGAGAGATTCTGTACAATTCTGGAGGAGGTTCGTCATTTTGTATATCAAGTTAAGGACTGAGGAGGACTCCTCATATTGAATCTTCAGATAACAAGGACTTTTTGTTTCAGACCTCCAGAAAAAACTGACAATGATGACTTTAACAGGAACCTCACACAGGTGACCATACAGAATGCCTGCTGCCAGGGTTTATTGTATACATAACTGGTTAAACTACCCAATGTACTAATGTACTAATACGTTAGCCATCACAAAGTTTTGCAGTCTAGCCAGTTCAGGGGCTTGAGTTTATGTTTACTGACTTATTTTTGCTAGTGTACTGATGAAAATAGCTGTATTTACGTTATGCAAATGGGTGTCGTATAAGTCTTACTGTTTTTCTTGTCTGAGTTCTATGCTGTATGTTATTAGATAAGTATTCAAATGGTCAAGTTAAGTTGGAAATGGCCAAACTGCTACATAGACAGGAGCACTTGTCTCAATAATCTTTCTCTACGATCGTTGTTTGCTTTTTAATATTTGAATCAGACTTCCCCTGCCTTAAATCATCTAACTGATATAACTATTAGAAGTATTGAAATGTGTGTGTGTATCTCTCTCTCTCTCTCTCTTTATATATATATATATATATATATATATATATATATATATATATATATATATATATGTATATATATATATATATATATCAGAGGAGGCTCGTCCATAGAGGCAGAGGAGGTTGGTCCTCCTCTATTTTTGAGAGGCAAGAGGAAGATCATTTTTTTTAAAAAAAGAGTAACTGGTTGAAATAAATCATTACCAAATCTCAGTCTCATTTATAAAATATTATATATATATACATTATATCATAAAAAAGTTTCTTTGGAAGAAAATCCACTTAAAACGGTTCAACAGCGACAGCTGCAGACGGAGGAGACAGAGCAGTCTGTGAGAGGAGCAGGGAGCAGGAAGGTGGGGGCTAGAGGAGGACGGAGGTCTTCTGTCCTCCGTGGGAGGGATCTCACTCCATTCACTCAATAGAGCTCAACAGTGACCGCCCACTTTTTTAACGGCTGCGGTTCCGGAAGTGAATTTGCCATTCATTTACTCCATTGACGTTTCATAAAATCCTTATATAAAGAGTTTTAGGCCTGGAACCAAGCCAATCAGCTAGCAGATGAATCGTGACCATAAAACATTTAATTCGGCGCAAAAAAATGTTGGAAAATGGAGAAAAAAGCAAAGGTACAAGACTGTGTACATAATTATCTTAAGAGTAAAGCAACTACTCATCCCATCAACCATTGCGAATGTAACAGCGACGTCTCTGATTGGTGGAGCTCGCTGGTACCATGTAAATGTTTACCGAACCCGCAAATTTCATGTTCGGCTGAACCCTTAATAAACTCTTCTCCTCATCACTAAATGAACGCAGTAGGTCAGAAAGTGAAATCATGGTCGCTCTGTGGTAAACGATCGTAGAGTTCAGTGTTAGCAGTAACTAGCTAACATGAATTTTGCGGGTTTGGTAAACATTTCCATGGTAACAGCGAGCTCCACCAATCAGAGACGTCGCTGTTGCACTATAGGATTGTGGGTAGTGTAGTACTTATCCATGACATCGCGAATAAAACATGTTTTTCTCAAAACAAGATTGATATCATACGGACTTGTGGCTTCTATAGGATCATATATCATCGTTTGACAATCTGATAGCTCGTGGTAAGTCTACTTTAGATGGTTACGACATTATGGACAATAATCAAAATCTATATGCAGAATATGAATGGCATTTTAACTTCCGGAACCTCACTGTTGAGCTCTATGCATTAAGGATTTTTTCATGCTGATCTATGATTGGCTAAGACACGTAAACTGACGCGCTAAGGGAGGACGTCCTCCCTTACCAATCAGCAACCAGAATGCAAGATTGACAGCAGGTTGGTCCAATAACAGTTCCTAAATTTCATTCTCACATTTATACACAAATCTGGGGCGAAATCTATGGGCGCCCCCATCTTGCCTGCCGCCATTACTGCGTGGCTGCGGACTGTGACTTGCCGGTGCCCTCTAATGGATTTTCAATGGAAGCATCCTGCTTGTGAAAATGTCAGGTGACTTTAAACGCCGGATTCAGGTGTATATTTTGATAAATAACCGCCGGTTCCAAATAAATGTCGGGTCTAGTTGTTATTATTATTATTTTTTTTATTATTAAAGAAGGAGACGTGACCACTGACACTGCACGTTATTTCTTCTTCGCCTTTTTCACGTGTTGTGCTGCTTTCTGTCAGTCAGTATCACATTGATGATCACCATGGCTCCGGTGCAGCAAAAAATTAAAAGTACAACTTCAAATTCAACTTTCTGGAGAAACAAATGTCCGCCACCATGAGTGACAGCAGAGATGAGGAGTTTGCAGCGAGTGCTGGTCGGCTAAATCGTTTCTTCCGCCGCAACAACTTCACTTGCAGAAGACAACTATTGCCCAGCAGGATGCTGGAGAATTCACCGAGAAGCTGGGTAAGTTTGTGACATTTTCATCCCGGATTTTTGAGAGGGAGGAATTAATCGCCTGTCCCAAATTGACGCCTGGTCTCACAACATGTTCTTCCCGGCATTATTGAACAGCATACGTTTAAAAAAAAAAAAGAAATAGAAGAACATTTTCGCATCTACAGCTAACGTCTTCAACAACCGCTACGGGACCAACACACTACTTCCTTAGCAGCAAAACACCGCAGGAATGGCGGCGCTGCTTTACTTCCGTGTTTCGCCGGATTTATGTATACAACCGTAAACAAAAATACTTCTATTTATTTTACAGCTTTCACTGGCTGCCATGCTCGGACAAGTCAGAAACATAATTCATAGTTTTCGTTTCTTTCGTTCGTCCTGCTGGAGGACATAACGTTAGCGGCACGACCGGGACAGCAACACAGTTACAGAGCACACAATACAGAGTAGCAACAAAGTCACTGTCGTGAAATTTGAGTGTTGAGTGCTAAGGTAGTAAACGGGTTGGCGCAGTTGCTTGCCATATAGGTGACTGGGGTTCGAATCCCAGAAAGGATACAAATTTGATTATTTTTTTGTCTTGTATATAAGCCATTTAATGAAAAGTTTTTTTTAAAGAAGTCTTGTAAGTCATTGTTTTATTGCTTAATTTTCATTGAATATAAGAAAGAAGGGTTAAGTAGTTGACTTGTATGAAATAACATGACATAGTGGACTGGTTTTCCTCCTGTCCTCCCCAATTTTTTCCGCCACTAATATATATATATATATATATATATATACATACATACATACATACATACATACATATATATATATATATATATATATATATATATATATATATATATATATATACATATATAAAATGTATACATATATATATATATATACATATATATATATATATATATATATATATATATATTTATATATATATATATAAATATATATATATATATATATATTTATATATATATATACAAACATATTAGTGTATAACTATAACTGTGGAGCTACACTTGTAGGAGAGGATGGTTGGAATTGAGAACTGGTTGCTAGATAGTTGGTGGGGAGCTCTGAGAAGTAGGGCTGGCCCAGCTTCCAGAGGTTTAACTGTAGGAGCATTCAGGGGAAGATGACTGTTTTTTTTTTCTTTGGTGGTTTATTTCTAGGATGGGGAGTGGGGGAAGGGTCAAAGTGGGGTTGGGAGGGGTGCCACCTTGACTGTATCATATAATTCTGAACAACAGTGCATCAGGAAACACTGCAGGAGAGTGATCTGCCCTTATGGCTACTGTAGTGGATAAGATAGGAGACACAGGAATAGGAGGACATTTAACTTTTTGTACTTGGAATGTAAATGGATTTATGCTCCAATAAAATGAGAAAAAGTGCTGTCTCAACTGAGAGAGCTGTGGGCTGATCTTATTTTCCTACAAGAGACAGATTAGAGCTAAATAAGTCACATTTAGCATTCTAGGTTTTTGACAAAGGCTAGAGGAGTTGCTATAATATTTTGTCCATGTTCGCAGAAAGAGAAGGGAGATGTATCTCTGTCACAGGGGAGATACAATCTAGACCAGTTACTTTGCTGAACATTTATGGTCCAAACTGGGATAATCCAGAATTTTTTAGGAGAAACTTTAGCTTGATCCCGGATATTTCTACCACAAAACTGAATGTTGAGCGGGACTTTAGTTCTGGATACTTAGTTAGAAAGACACTCTCTGAAAACACATGTCAACAATACAAACTCATTTGATGTATGGAGGACTCTGAACGCAACAAGTAGAGAGTATTCATTCCATTCCATAATCCAATTCATAATCTATAAACAAGGATTGATTATTTTCTGTTTGATGGCAAACTACTACCTGCAGTTCATAATGCTGAATACCACAACATTATCATTTCTGACCATTGTCCTGTTTCTGTTTCATTGAGACTGCATGAGACAACAAAGAGTGCTGGGTGAATTTCGGGAGTTTTTTTAATGGAGACATAGCTGAAGTCACCCGAGATTATAATGATTGCACTCAGGTGTGCAGTCTGTAGTCCGGCTATTGTAGAGTGGATAACGTCACTTGCCAATGTCGGGTTAGTGGACGGGGGAATATACACATCCACTACAATATCACGTGAGAATTCATGGGGTAAATAGTAAGGATGAGACCCACAGCTAACAGTTCAATATCCGGGCTGCAGATGTGGTCTTTGATGGTAATGTGACCAGGATTGCACCACTTGTTGTTCACATAAACAGCAAGCCCCCCTCCTTTGCGCTTACCGGTCTTAGTGCAGTCCCTGTCAGCCTGGACAGTGTGGAAACCCTCGGTGGAAACATTGTGGTCAGGAACATCTGTGTGTAGCCATGACTCCGAGAAAATCGTCAAACTACACCCCCGGTATTCCTGATGACTCCGGGTTAGCGCTGTAAGCTCGTCCATCTTATTCCCCAGTGATCTCACATTGCCCATGATGAGAGATGGGAGACACGGCTTGTATGTAAACAATTTCCCCCCCGGGATTAATAAAGTATTCTGAATCAGAATTTTGAATCTGAATGTCTTCCTCTCCATAAGTCTCCGATGTTTTGCTTTCTTCCGCTGTATCGATCCTTTCCCTATGCATCCCCGGTGTGTTTTCCTCCAAAGTTCAGCAGGGATATCCTCCATCACCGTAGCCATGCTGGCCGGCTTCAGCTCTATCAGCTGATCTCGGGAGTAAACGATGCGGTGTTGCTGAGGGACGGTCTAGTGGCAGAGTAAAAGGAGCGATTCCACAACAAACGAAAACAACAAAAACTCTCCACACAAGCAGGTTTAGAGAGGACATAGCTTAACAAATAACTAGGTGTAGCCTGAGCGCCCTCACTCCTTCTCACAGCGGGGCGCTGTGTCTCTCGGGTGCACTGATTGATGGGTGGTCGCACCTCTATATAGCAGGTGGCTTCACCTGGCGCGCCCTCTCCTTTTGCCGTTCTGCTCGTCCTCAGTGGTGGCCGTGGCCTGGCGTGGCGGAGTGGATGTCAGCGCGGGGAAGCTCAGGTGGTGTGGCTCTGCTGGCGTTGGAGCGTGTCCTTGGCATCTCCGCCACAGACACACGATATCTCCACAGATGCACGTTATCTCTGCAGCACATAGTGTGGCAGACTGCTGCCATCACCTCCTGTACCCACTGCTGTTTTGGCTCACTGAAACTGTGTTTTGTGGCTCCTCGGCTCTTTGGGGCTGCGTCGGAGCAGTCATTTGACCTCAGAGGCTTGTCGCGGAGCTGGCATCGGGGCTTTGATTGCTGCCCCTGGAATGAACTTCATTCATTAATTAATTAATAATAATTATAATAATAATAATAATTAATTAAGAGTATTTGTGTATCTTGTATTGTGAATGAGACTCCTTTGTATTAATTTAGTTAACTGAGTTTAATAACCATTTACATTATTTGGGTTTTCTTTGTTTATTTCCTTATTATTCAATTAATGTATATTGCTTTATTGGTGTGTGTGTGTGTGTGTGTGTGTGTTTTAAAGTGGCTGTGCTAGGACTGTGAGGCCTATTTATATTTTCTCTTTTTCTTTGTTGACAGGTGCTGTGGGCCCCTGACGGTGACCCAATCCCTGGTGGTGGGCCTTTTTCTTCACAAATGTGTGTGTGTGCAGTAGGGGTGGTGAAAAAAATTGATAATCGATTCATCGCGATTATAATATTGACGATTATGAATCGATTATTACATTTACAAAGATCGATTTAAAATATATATATATATATATATATATATATATATATATATATATATATATATATATATATATATATATATATATATTATTTTTTATTTTTTTTTTTTTTTTGAAATAGTAATACAAACCGGAGTCGTCCTCTTACTGGCTTCTGCTACATGGTCCACAGTCTGGAGCCAAGATATGTTATTCCATCCCGGAGCTTTTTCACACTTCACAAATCGATTCCAAATCTTTACAAGGAGACAAAGCTTTCTGTGCAAGAGTCCCTCGACTCTGCTCACAGGGTAGCAATAACCTGCGATGCCTGGACATCCAGAGCTACAGTCTCATATGTGACCCTTACAGCTCATTATGTCAGCAGTTAATGGAAGCTAATGTCCTACGTACTTCAGATGAGAGCTATGGAAGATAGCCACACAAGCGCAAATACTGTATATGTGAGTTTCTCAAAGCAATGGCAGACGAGTGGGGAATAGAGAAACACGCCCTGGTTCTCGTCACCAACAATGCTTCTAACATGAGTCCAGCTGCTGAGCTTGGCAACTTTCTTTTAAGAGTGAAAGACTGCATTTAAAACAAAGTTAAAAAATAATAATTTGGATATTACAGTTACACTATACAATACTGAAGGTGCTGTGAGGTGTTACTCAAAAGAGAAGTAAAATAATTCAGCAGTTCCTTAAATGGAAGATCAATAATCGTTAATAATTGAAAATCGAATCGATAATCGTTAATAATCGAAAATCGATTTGTAATCGAATCAAGACTTCGATAATCGGAATCGAATCGGGATACTGGGCTGATTAACCACCCCTAGTGTGCGGTGTCACGGGTGCTTTTGTTCATTATCCCTCCCTTGATTTGAGTTTGGGCGCCGAAGTAACCCCAGCCCTGTTCACCCCTTCATTTTGGCCCCAGTCTAGCAGCACGTGAGTCAGCTGATGATGATGATGACGATGATGACGATGATGTCTGATGTGTTTTATTAATTAAATGTTAATTAAAATTGTGTTTATTTTTTTCTAAAAACATCTCTTGCCCTTTCACTTTTGTCGTTGGCGCGTTTTCGGTCGGTGTTGGTCGGTCCTCGTTAACTTTATTGACGTTATTGTCTGTGTCGTTCGTTCGGGGTGCCTGGGGTCTCTTTAGTTCGTTTCGTGTTCTCAACGCGGACAGGTTGGAAAAATCTCTTCATGTCGTTGACCCGTGGGAGTAATGTTAGCGTTAGCCACTGTGTGCCAACCCAGCCGCATGGGACAGAGCGTGAGTAAAAGCTGCGACTGTGAGGAATTGTGGGAATTGGCGTTCAATATACAAGACATAGCATTAATCATTGACCACAGTTGACTGCAACTACCAGGAAGGATAGTCGTAGTACCATCATTCTACTTTGGTTCTACACAGAAGGATTTTTTTTTTTCAAACAAGATTCCGAACAAGATTTTTTTTTTTTTTTTTTGTGGCTAAATCTGCCCCTAGCACCCATGCTACAGGGCAGATTAATTCTTAGCACAGGCATGTTTTGATTGAGCCCTGCCAGGTGGCGTTGTTGGTGAAAACCTTTTCTACCCTCCACTTACCACATAAAGTAAAAACAGAACAAGTAAGATAAAGAAAAAATAAAAAAAAATAAAAACAAAGTTAAAGTAAGCAGGAACAGGTTGCATACATTGCAGCGCATGCACACTACTACAATACTGTGGTTACAAGCGAGCCTGCTCATGCACGGAAGGCTCCTCTGTGGGGAGGGGCTTGAAATGCAGGGTTTGTAGTGCAACAGAGAGGAAGAAGGAGGGACCTGGAAGCTGTACTCATTCAAATTTTCTGGGCTACTTTTTTCTTATGACTACAGACTGCAGCTTTAAAGGGATAGTTCGTGTTTTTTGAAGTGGGGTCATATAAAGTACATATCTATAGTAGATCTGTTCCCTACCGTGATCACCAATCAGCTCAGCCTCAGTTTGGAGAAGTAGAGAGCCGCTCCAGCCCAGACACTCAGCTTTGTACTGCAGTGAAGTGGGTCACCATAGAACCTCCGTATACCTACGCATTAGCGCAACTAGGCAACAGATGATCTGCGAGCGGCGAAATGCAGTGCAAGGCCCAGTTGCTGGATGAGAGGTATTTTGATAAAAATGAAACTTAACAGACCGTAGAACCTCCGTATCCCTACACATTAGTGCAACTGCATAGGGATACGGAGGTTCTACGGTTGACAAAATGTAGTGCCAAAAAGGTCTGACAGGGATGTAAAGCGGTGTGAATTTTCTTTATACAACGTACACTTGAACTGTTATAGATTTCTTTAGGTGAGCCTTGTTTTAGGTGGTTAAATTTTGCTTTATTTCTGGACCCCGTTCACTGCAGTACAAAGCTGAGCGTTTGGGCTGGAGCGGCTCTCTACTTCTCCAAACTGAGTCTGCGCTGATTGGTGATTACGGTAAGGAACAGATCGACTATAGATATGTACTTTATATCACCCCACTTCAAAAAACATGAACTATCCCTTTAAGTATCATGACCTGACTTAGAGGAGATGTACTTTAATTTGAAATTCTCTCGTACTAAAGTTAACTAAAGACACCTCGATCGGCCACCGAAGCATCATTCATAGAGATGAGCGAGTACAGCATTATCTGTATCTGTATCTGTTAACCATATGAATTATCTGTATCTGTATCTGTACTCGGAGTGGGCGGGACATAACCCGGAAATGGGCGGGGTTTAACCCGGACATGGGTCGGGTTGTCTTGAAATGGGCGTGGCTTTATCTGGTATATTATTTTAAGCATGCAATTGATATGGGTTGATCAGAAATTGTTATATTTATTGCTGATTAGAAAACTATTTACAGGACAGCATCAGCATTGAGCTTCAGATCAATGGTTTTGATCACGATAGCAAACAAACTATTTACAGAACAAGTTTCGCAACAATGAATACAACACATGCGGTTGCAATTATGAAGTAAAATGTAATGAACAAGAGTTTTCATTCTCAACATAACTTTCTTTTTTTAACTTTGAATTTTATTTTATGATCAGTGTGATTTTTTTTTTTTTTTTTTTTTGGTTCTTTTTTATTTTTTTGATTTCCACACCAGGTGTGTGTGTGTGTGTGTGTGTGTGAGTGAGTAGGAGAGAGACAGAGAGAGAGAGAGAGAGAGTGACAGTGTGTGTGTGTGTGTGTGTGTGTAGCTTAATTTGTAATACTAGTGCAGTGCCCGTAAGAAAAGTGGGAGGTTAAGCAGCTTTTTCATGGATGGCCAACTGAGGCTGTGTTTGAAGGTGGGACGTAAGGGATATTTAGGTTTGTTGTGAAATCCGATATTCCAGGGTATAGTTGGCTGTTTTTGACTATTTTTGATTTTGCCATGATAGTTCACCTTAAAAACTATTTACTTGGTGTCATTATTTTCAGCACAACCTCACGTGTGACTGTACAGTTATTTTTTTATTTTGACATACTGTATTAACACAATGGACCTAAAATCACAAAAAAACAACATAAAATCCGAGTAGAAAAAGTTGATTTTTTTACTGTGAAAACCACAAATATGTTTAACAAACCATTTTTTTTACTTATAATGCAAATATAAATTGTTGTTTGCTAAATTTGTGCATACATTTAAAACATTTACAAAGTTATATGTAACTATTTACATTTAAATGCAGGCAATGCTCAGATCTGCCTGAGCTCCTTCCAGCTGAATGAAGAGCTGCACTGCCTGCTCCACATTCAGCTTCTCCTCATTGTTCTGACTCATTAAACAAAAAACCGACTCCACTACACACTAAACACACTACACCAAACACTACATAACACGCTAACTACACACTCCAAACACGCTAAATGTCACAAATCTCTCAACTCTCAATATTGCTGTCTACACACCGACCGTCGTTGCATGTCAATCATCCGCCTAGGTCCCTCCCACAACTTCCTGTTCCTCAACAACCAAACTTGCTGCTTGGACACTTTCGTGACAAAAGCCTGTTTTTACCGTTTCTTCTGCACCAGACACAAAGCAAACGTGACGGCAATGTTCGCGAAAAAGCGTGGCGGACATTATTTACCCTAAGTCCGGTTTTGGACGTGCCGATGCGTCTGGTCCCTCACCTCGGGAGGTGGGCCGTGTAGCTAGCGGCTAGCAGCTAGCCGCTAGCTACACACGAACATCCACAGATTCCGATTCCACTTTGTTGTCCGCGCGTCTCTGGATCTCCTCAGAGCCGAACAGACTCGGTCCGGACTCGTTTAATCTCATTAATCCACAACAGTCAGTTTAGATGCACAGAACAGAACAGAACGGGACCGAACCGCCGGCAAAATCCCGGTCCAGCTCGCGCCGCTGCAGGTATGAATCCACTTGTTTCTTCAGGTATGTCGTGGGCTTGAGCTCTGCCAGTGGCGGTTCTAGACCAGTTTTAATAGGGGGGCCAGGTTGGGGCCGGCTTTTTTGTTAGGGGGCACATACAACCCGTAAAAAAGGATAAATCCCTCATTCAGACAAAGCAATGTTTACAATTTCAGCAATTTTGATTGGGTAGTAAACTGCTGAGACACTTTATTTCTGCCTTTCCCTTCAGAACAAAATCATAGCAAGAAATCTGTCATTGTATTATTAATGCAGACTCACTGTCAGGGGGGCCACAGGGGGGTCCAGACTCAGAGTTACGGGGGCACTGGCCCCTGTTGGCCCCCCCCTAGAACCGCCCCTGAGCTCTGCAGTGATTGGCTCTGGTGCGCACGTGGCCACGGTGTGCAGTGATTGGCTCTGGTGCGCACATGACTGTGGTGGCTCCGGTGGACAATGCTTGGCGGAATTTGTAAAGCATTTATGAAATAATTTATTCACGGTATCATTGCAGTCCAAGCAAATGCTTAGATGAACACCACTGAACCACGCAGCAGCCATGTTGAAAGTCTCAGGTGAGTGTGATCCTGATCCGCAGAGATATTTGACTAACAGAAACACACACACACAGACAGACAGATATTCCTTGCTTTTATAGAGAGATTATTTATACCACTACTACCTTTATTTTTTTATGAAATACAACAAGAAAGCGTCAGACACTCAGTGTGTGACGTCAAAAAAAGTGGTTACAGCCAGCTGACGGTTTAAAAAAAAACAAAACTCTGACGACCGGCAGGGTGAGGGAGAGAGAGAGAGAGAGAGAGTGAGTGTGTGTGTGTGTGTGTGTGTAGCTTAATTAAATTTGTAATATTTTTACCTTTATTTTTTTATGAAATACAGCAAGAAAGTGTCTACCAAGCACCATGTCTGAACGAACCCACGTTTACCAGAACTCTACTGGTTAATAAGTGAGTACAAACCGAAGTAAAAACAAACCTGAAGCTGAATAAACCCTAAATGTTAACTGAAAAGACCGCGAACCTGAATGACTGAGGGAGAGACAGAGAGCTGTTCTGTGTGTGTGTGAGTGAGCAGAGCGGGACACAGAAACACATCTGTATGTGTGTAAGGGAGGGGCGCTGTGACTACTAGCCTATCACAAACACAGTCAGCTACCAATGAGGATTTTCATTCAATCCGAGCACAGATATTGACTCGTATAATACTCGTCCTTGGCAAAAGTTCTTTATCCTTACCGGATACTCATTTCAGCTGAGTATCTGGCTCAACTCTAATCATTCAGTTATATTTGCAAAGAAGATAAATTAGTCAGAGCCTAAGAATCACTACTCAGAGCGACTGAAGAAGACCATCAACATCGTCATCCAGACCATCATCGCCATCATCATTAATAAAGACGTTACGGTGATCAGTGGTTTAGGAAACCATGTGAGCAGTTTCCAACGAAAGAAAGACTCTTCAAGTCGAACTGACTCTACCCCCAATGATCACGAGTGGTGCCTTTCCGCTGGGTCATGGACCAAGACCATCACCCGCTGGGTATCGGACCAAGACTGACAGCTTGCAATTGACAGTGGTGGACAGTAACAGAGTAAATTTACTTGAGTACTGTACTTAAGTACATATCCAGAGGATTTGTTCTTTACTTGAGTATTAGATTACTTTGGTACCTATTACTCTTACTTGAATACATTTCCAAGACAAATATTTTTACTTTTACTCGAGTTAATGTCTAGGAAGGCTGAAAAGTACTCGTTACTTTCAGGTCTGCTCTTTTTTTTTTTTTTTTTTTTCTAAAATACTATTGGACACAAGCTGTGTTTGTCAAAGAAGGAAACCTATCACAGTGCACGCTCTCCACTGGGATCTACGTAAAAGCGGAAATACGTCATCCCTCCCCATAAGGATACCATCAAAGTAGCCACGCTCTCGACTGCGTTTGTCAACACGACAATGGCTGCATCAGATGTAGTTTTTTGTAAAGCAGTGATTCTCAACCAGTGGTCTGGGGACAACATTGGTCTTTGAGGGGGTTCCAGTTCCCAACTTAGCTAAATGATAGAGAGTCAGTTGGACGGTGCAGGTTCATTTGGTTACAGTTTTAATGATTGTTAATAAACATCTGCATCTGCAACATCTGCTGTCCTCCTGTGATCCCATTCATTTGATCTGTTTTTATAGGTGTTTCTGCAGGCTTTATATAACATTGTGGTTCTAAAAGCAAGCACATCAGTGCAGGTGGTTTCAAAGAGTTCATTCTCAGAAACAAGAGTTAAAAGGTCCTTAAATTCATTTAGAAAAAATGAAAGTAATTCATTGATGTGAAAAATAAGAAATTTACTCTTACTCTTACTCTTACTTTTACTTAAAGTACATTTAAAAGCATGTACTTTTGGGTACTTAAGTACCTTTTAAAAGCAAGTACTTTTTTACTCTTACTCGAGTAACATGTGGACTGAGCTACTTTTACTTGTAACGGAGTAAATTTTGACCAGTAGTATTTGTACTCTTACTCAAGTACTGGGGTTGAGTACTCTGTCCATCTCTGGCAATTGAGTGACAGAAAGGCTGTTGAAGGATGAAAACCCACAGCCTGCTGACAACGACAATGACAATGCTTCAAATGAAGCAGGCTTGACCATCCATGCATGTGGTGGATGTGGTAGAAGTAGTGGGGGTGGTGAGAACAGCGCTGGGACCAGCGTTAGTGTTCACTCTTTCTACCGCGACGGTCACGTAGCCTCCATGCGCGACAGTGGTGCATAGGGTTGCCAACCGTCCCTTGAAAAACGGAATCGTCCCGTATTTAGAAACAAAGTTACGCATCCCGTATTGAGCTTAAAAGGGACGCACTTTGTCCCGTATTTCCGTGAGAATCAAAATGGTCTTTAAAATGTCAATGGAATCAATGAATGACAGGGTGTTTTATATCAAAATATACGGTAATCTTACTGCCAGCCCTCTCCTGCTCTGTGACCAATGAGCTGACAGCACACTCACATACGAGAAAAATAATGCAGATTCCGGCTCTTCTCATTGGTCGAGGTACTGTCCCTTGCAAGAAAATACCGGAAGACAAGAGACTGAGGCAACTGGCAAAACAATCCAGCATGGCTCACAACGACACAGGTTCACAGGACACTGCAGACGATACGCCTTCCACCATGAGCAGTAACGTTACTCCCCCGAGAAAAAAAAGAAAATGCTGCAAAAATACAGACTCGAATGGGAAAAAGAAAACGTGGCTGGAAGAAGTGTAGATATTGTCTGCCGGCGCACTTCACCCATGGTGAACTTTTTGACGTGAAACAGCTTCTAGTGGTCGACACATTAAACACGTGAGGGACAACCAGGTGGACCCTTGACCGGTTTGTTGTCCACCAGGCAACACCAGAGGCAGATATGGTATGTAGAAAAAATAAGAATGTTTTTTAAGTCCAATAAATGTCAGTATTTTATGGCCAAATAAATTGTTTAGTGAAATAAACACATACAATTGATAGATGAATACATAAAATAGATAAATAATACATAAAAGTAATACATAGGTGAATAATAGATCAAGAATACACACTATACTATACACACATATATATATATATATATATATATATATATACAACCTTACACATCTCAGTTCAAACAGTCCATAGATGGATGTGACGTGCATAATTTATACTGCACAGGTAGTTGATATACTACACATGAACTATATATCAGTAAGAAAGTAACAACTTTCTATTGTTTTCAGTTATTTTATACTGTTTTCAGTTAAGCAGGAGAGTTCTGTTAAATAAATGAATATTTATTTTTTTCTGTCAAGTTAAGCAGGACAGATTTCTGTTAAAAATATATTTTAATTTGCACAAAAATGAACTGTTGAATAATATTTTTTTCTATGTATTCGTATCACTCACAAACATGCATCGAACTAAATTCACATTCGAGTCAAATTATTTGGAAATCGTTTCACACACAAAAAAAGCTCAAAAGAAAAGAAAAGTTACCAAGCCGTCCGGGGGGGGGGGTGTTCCTTATTTATTTTTCAGGGAGTTGGCAACCCTAGTGGTGCAGCAATGCAACACAGCAGTGTTCACGAAGCACACAAAGTGTTCGTAGAAGGGCTGATACACGAGGTCACAGTGTCCATTGGAGAGGTGGACATGGTAGAGGCAACAGGGGAAGGCAGAACAGGGCTGGAAATGATGATGATGGTAATGATGTTGATGATGGTGGCTGGGCTTACTTGAGAGATGAGGAAGTATATCAGGAATGGATAAAGCCCTTTGATGAGCAAATTGGAAAAAAAAAATCATAAAAAACACCTACTGTTTACATGAGTTTTGTGGTGTAGTAATAGTTCTAGTTTACGGGGAGGGGGGGGGGGGTCTCAATATTGTTCTTATTGTCTCTCTGCCTTGCAATAAGAGGCTCCACACTCTACAAACACTACAAACTTTTATCTGGATAGATGGGCACAGATAAGGTCTCTGCAGCTATAAGACGCCTACTGTTATTATTATTGTTATTATTAATATTATTATTATCATATTATAATAATAATAATAACAACAATAATAATAACAAAGAAGAGAAGAGAAAACAAGAAAACAGGAGGAAATAAAAGAAAAGAAAAAGTGTCCTCCAGTGAGGGGGGGGTGGTGGGAAAAAAAAATAAATAAATAAAAATGCATACTGTTTACATGAGTTTTGTGGTGTAGTAATAGTTCAAGTTTACGACTGTTGGCTTACAATTTACTTTTTCCCTGTTCATTTGATGTGTGGACAACATAACAAATGGATAGGGGGAATGAATCTGATGATATAAGTTCACCTCTCCTTCAAAATATCAAGGTATTTCATGGAAATTACATAATCCAATATGGCCGCTGCCATATGACGTCATAATATGCAAATTAGATGGGAACATTTACTACCTAGATAAACTTTAGGTCATTCTCAATATTTGTCTCATTTACACTTTGTCTCTGTCTCAAACCACTTTCAAGCCAGAGTCTTCTGAAATTTGAATGTCAAAATCTAGTATTTTTAAAAATAAAACCTGGCGCCTAAGGGTTTAATATTTAATATTATCTAATATATAAATTTGGTTAGGGCCCAATTAGTATTAAATTATTCTCATAAGACTGAGTATCTTTCTGTCACCTGTTTATCTTGTCATTTGTTTTAATTTGTCATTTCATTTATTTACTCTGAACTATTCAGACAAATAAATATATTTAACCGTATGTCGTTGTCTATGGAGGTTTGTTTTGCTGTGGAGAACCAATGGTAACTGTGTAGAAGTCACTACTTCAGTAATGAAATTTTAAAAATTAATTTAAATCGATTAAATTATTGATATTGATTACTGAGTTGAGTTGAGTTACTTGCCTAGTCGAATTTGATTAATTTCCTCCGGATTAGTCAAAGAGATTAAAGAAAGGAGGTGGTGCCCTATTTACAAGTGCTTTGTTAATCTCAACTGGTTAATAAATTAAATGTATTAGTAGTGTTTCCCCTACGTAGAAATAATTCTATTTGTTACTAAAATTCACAGTATAAGATAAAAAAATCATCAAACTGTGAAGATGATTTTGTGGTCCTCTAGCTTCTTGAACAAAGAAAAAGAAATAATGTCTCCCTCCAATCCTTAAAACAAGACAAGATAAAGAATAGTTTAACCTGCTGATGAAGTAGCTGCAGAATTATCCTGATCACTTCCAGGTGAATTTCAGGATATTAGTGGTCTGGTTTTATACGCTGCTGGCACGACGCATTATAATGAAGACCACCCATTTCCACAAACCAGCCCATCCTGAATGGTAGCTGGCAGTGTGGTTAAGCTAAGGACAGACAGACACACATGCCCGCACACACACATCACATCAGAAAGGATGCAAAAAAACTAATAAAATACACTCTATAAATTATGACGGACGAATGTTTCAGTGTGTAAAGAGGATTGACACAACTTGGGGTCATATTTTTTTTTCAACTTGTGGCAATTTTGGACAAAAGAATCAGACTTGGTGTTTAATAGTAGGAGTCAATCACCACTTGTATGTCACCAACCAGGCATTTTTCATTTTCTGAACCAAAAAAAAAGACATTTTAAATTATAAAAACTATAGTTTATTATGACTTTGGTTTCATTTCCGTAGCTTTGACCATTTGTCTTATTGGGTATGTTAATATTGTATTCACCAGGCTGTCCACGTTCAACAGAGAAACATTACAGCTGCCAAGGAGGAAGTCAGACAAAGTTGTACAGTAAGTGCTACTGCAATATAACCATAGTAATTAGATAGTGGTCAATATAATGTAACCACAGTAAGTAGTTAGTGACTAATGATAACTGATAATAACTGTTACAAGTAAGAAATTAAGGATAATCCAAGTGTGAAGGAGATGCTGAAACATAATACTCTGCACCAACTGATTGAAATGTGCAACTACTGATGTGTGAAAATGTAACCACAAGTGTAAGACAAAAGAACCAAATATACAGCACTTTTATTATTGTTTAAAATGCAGTGCAAAAAGTGATCAGATATAATGGGATATATCAAGAGGGTTGTTTAAAAGCCTGAAGAACAGGGTTTTCAAGAGAAAAAATACCTGTGCTAGCAGAGGTGAAGACGAGCAGGGAATTGGATGAGACCATGAGGCCATGGGAAGACACTCAAAGTTTTTTGAGCTTAAAAGAGGATACTCAATGCTTAGAACCTCAGATGCGTTGTTCATGGACTTTGTCTGTGTATGATATTGTGCTTTGTTTGCCGGCAACTAAAGTTCTACTGCACTTGAAGACTCCTGGTGACTTTTTGACCTTTGAAATCTTTTTGGATAAAACAAGAAAAAGAGAAGTCGATACAGGACACAACAAGTCTGTACAGGGAAGGTGGTCAGGAACGGATGATTGGGTTATACAAGCAAAGGACTTAAATCCAGGAAGGCCGCCGTTCATGTTCAAGTGACATTATGTACATTATGTAACTGAAGATACATCCTTTACATAAGTACTTAAGTTACATGTCTAACAAGGTTACCAAGTATCTTTCTTGCCTAACCAACCTGCAAGCATATGATGATGGTCAGTTGGCGTGACATATGTAGTTTTGGGAGTCACTTGCAAATCATTGAACGTGAGCTGCACTTACCTTGGGTCATACAGAGACTTGAGACTTGACTTGAAACTCAACTCAGACTCACAATCTAGGACTGGTAAACAATCTTCGTTTTAAGTCAGGTTAGCCGCTCATCATGTCCAATCTCCCTCCCACCTGTTTCACAAGCGCACAACCGCAGATGATTACCATAGGTGCAGTGCTGACAGAGTGCACTGTAGCTCTCCAAGTGCCGAAGTGTTCACAGTTTGCGAAATCTGCTAAATTGTTCAAATGTTAAAGTGATCAATAGCAAAAACTACTTAGTTGTATGGCATGTTTCGAACAAAGATTGGTATCTTCTCAACAGCTCAGCACACTTAGTCCATTATGTGACATACAGTAATGGTCGATAGTTTACATCCACTTGTAAAGAAAATGTATATCATGGCAGTCTTCAGTTCCAGTGATTCCTACAGCTCTTTTTCTTTCATTAATGTGTGGAACACAAACTACTTTGTCATAAAAATATTCATGCAGTTTGGCTTAGTAATGAGTTCATTAGAAGTCTTCTGAAATTGTGAGCAATCTGTGGATCCAAAATATATGTCTCTTTACCTCAGTTAGCTGTTTTTGATATCCATCCACAAGCTTTTGGTAGTCCTGTGGCTGAATTTTTAATCATTTTTAAGTTCAACTAATTTTGTTGGCTTCCTGACACAGACTTGTTTCCTCAGCACAGTCGACATGTTCTTAATGGGGTTCAGATCAGGACTTTGGGACAATCCATTCCTTTACTATTGATGTGTGTTTGGGATCATCACTGCATGAAAAGTGGGATTTTCTTCAGTAAGCAGCACTGTAGATTGTCGTGGAAGTTCAGGTTAACAACTGCACGCGGCAATTTGCAGGCGAAAACTGACGCGAATTGTCGGAAATTGACATGGGTCTTGTATGTCATTACCAACGGCCAATGTTATGTAAAAAAGATACACAAAATTATTTATTTATCTATTTTTTTCTCCCCTGGGAGCAAGTTAAAGACAAAACGCCAGTGGTTACGAAGTTAAAATTTCATGAAATATTTTGAGATAAATAAGTGTATGTGTGTGTGTGACTTTAAAATCTAAAACATTCTTCTGAATGTTTTAAAAGAAGCTGAATAGTTATTCTTATTACGTGTGAGAGTTCATGACCTTTAAGAGATTTTAAGAGTGTTAATTACGTGGAGCAGCTAACAGTGGACTGTGTGTGTCTTTGCTGGGGCCATTTTGACCCATTTCCATGCCTTGTACTTTAACGAGCTCCTCCTAGACTTCACATTCAGTCAGTATAATCCTCAGACCTTGAAGGTTAAAAGTTCTCATAAGATTTTGCCTCCGTTAACCTGGGTGCGTGGTGCTGCGGTCCATTCCAATGCTTCGCCATGAAGCAGGAAGTCCTTATAACTTCAACATAACATTTGCCATCTACATAAAATTGCTCACACATGGGTTTCGCCCTGAATATGCCTATGCATCAATACTGTGTCATATCCATAGCGCCACCCACTGGACACAGGAAGTCAGACAAACATCATCCAATTTACATGACATTTACAGGTGTTTTCTTCACATCATACACTACGACATGACATGCAAGTGACAGGTGAGCAGACATCTAGGCGCGCACCCTCCGACAGCGTCGCAGCACGATGTGTGTGAAGTGAGGGCCTGTTCATCGCTGCTTGCAGCTTAAATTTCATATTGAAATGCAATAAGCCTATTTAAAGTGATCATATACCAAACAACTGAATACATTCTGATGCTACATGAAAAAGGAATGATAATAATGCAGTATGTGCTTTGAAATCCTTATCTAATAACTGTGAGGTGCAGTAAGCAGACTGGATGGCATACGGCAAATTATAAAATGCTCATTACAGCCATAAGAGACTTGTGAATTGACTTGGACTTGAGACTGACTTGGATTTGCATAAAAACACTTGTGAGCATCTCTGCCTGCAATCAACTTATTTGGTTGTTTATTTGGATGTGTTGGTACAAAAATAATTACTTAGATCTAAGAACATAGTGACATCCTGATAAAAAAGTTGTACAGGACATAAAACACAGGCAGTCATCTGATAAAACAGGCTGTATACAAACCCAGGATACCCAGGTAAGCCAACGTTATTGGAGGAAATAGCAAAAAGGAATAAAACTAATGTTTTGAGATCCAATTATTCTCTTACATTTTGATGGGTTTTTATGTATAGTCTTGACTGTGCAACAAGAGTAGTTATTGGTATTATTGAGTAGACTAGGTTGTGATCATGCTGGACAAATAACTAATGGGTTACTTAATAATTAATTTACCTCCAAATAAATGTTGCGCTATCATGATAACCTTACATCGGAACAGATGAAGAACAGTTTTCCTTTATCTCTCTGAACCACTATTTTCCATTGTTATTTACAGGCTGGTCAGATCTGAAACTCAATGGCAAGTGTCTGGTGGCCGGGCTGTCACCCATGGTGCTCAGACAAGCTCCAGGGATGTAGAATGTCACCTCTTTGGCATGGAAGTAACTGGAGCTAGTGGGGAGGTGGAGCAGTACCAACAAGAGTTGGGCTCATCCATATGCATAGCACTGGGTCCTGAACCCAATTTCTTGGAGAATGGCTGGACTCTCTCCATTTCTGGAGTTCACTAGGGTGCGAGGCACCAGGCAGGTGTGGGGTGACATACTAGCTCTACAAACCCATTGCTTGATGGTGCTTTAAATCTTCCCTATTAAAAGACCCTGAATTAAATGGAAAGAAAGTGGGAATCCAATGTCTTTCTCTGTCCACTGAAAATAAGAGACAAAGAACAAGGAGCAAAATTTGAACTCCTGAAACCACGAATTGAGGGTTACAGCCAAATTAAATCAAGCAAAAACAGTGATGTTTTCTAGAATCATAGCCAAAAATTAACTAAGGAAAATCTGCTGTGCAAGGACAGTGAAGTTTCCCAAAGTTCCCCCAAAAATGCAAGGACACATTATTCATACAGTTAACTATTAATTGCTCATCTTGTCCAGTTGATGTTATTTAAAGAGCCAAACTTCACTCTGAAAAAGCTACAACCAAAAGAACCACTTAGTAATTACAGCCTGTATTGATACTCCAATTGATTTCAATGAGACGCCTTGTTGTTCACTGTAAAATTGATGGAATTAAGGCACAAATCCAAACCCTCCAAGCCTCTTCCAGTTGCTAATTGTGAGTAATTACAGTCAGCCGCTTCAACCTCTGAGTAGTTAATGGGGGTCTCTGTGTGGGCAGTAATACAATGTCCCACTTATTAAATGCTGCACCAATCCCCTCCCTTGACATTCACCTTTATTACTGAGGGGGTGGAATGAGAGATGTAATTTTCAGAGATACAGATATGACTCCCTGTATTCATGTTGACCACAAAATGCTTTTAATAAGTCAATTTACAGTATGAGTACTTAAAGTTTGGGCCATTCACACACTAATATTGGTTGGTGATCAGGTTAAGTTCAAGTTTGAAATTGTGTTATCAAAGTTCTTAATTATTCTTTAAACATTATTTTCACAGCTCACAAAAATAGCCAAGCAGAAGCTCATAGTCTGTATAGGTACCTAACTTATTTTCATGAGTACAAACATTTTAACATATGCCATTTGGATCTTTTCACAAATCATCCTCTGTACAAGAAAAATATATCAGCGTTTGCTCTGGCCCTAGAATTTTTTTATGCTGCTATGGAAATTATGGTGTAATATTTTTTAGTCATGAATAAATTGTGCCTTCATATGGGCTTGAGTACATTCTAAATGTCTAGTTCACCAGTCAGATTGCTGGGACAGAGCTACTTGTTTTATAATGTGGCATAGCAGATTGCTGCTCAGTCTCATTTCCTATAACAATGACTGCTATCATTCTGTAACCAAAACTAAACTTTTAACCCCAGAAATATTCTTGTCCTGGGCTACTGGACATGCCAGAAGTTCTTTTAAATTAATTTCTACATGGCAAATAATTTACAAGTAGGTGTAGTAGAGTAATAGAAAACCAACAAATCCAACAGTCGTGATATGCATGCTGCTGATTCTGTGGAATTAAATCATTAATTGAAAGGGGTGTGTAAACAAAAAATACACTGTGAAATGTTACCAGAATTTAACAATATTTTACTGTAATATTTCACAATAATTTACTGTATTATCACTTTACAGGCTTTAACTGTAATAATCACAATATAATACTGTAATTTAGAATTTTCTGTGAAATCAAGTAAATTACTGTAAAAAAAACTGATGCCAGGTTTTAACAACATTTTACTGTAATATTCCACAGTAAAATACTGTAGTCAAACCATCCTCTGTGATAACACAACAAATTATTGTAAAATTTGAATCGCGCTTGAACCGCACTGCATTGTGGGACCAAGAAGAGACGTCAGGTGGATACGGGTGGATAAGATACTGTTCTCTTACATCCATGGTGGATGATGTTACGACCTGACACACACCGATAGAAGAGCTCGAAGGTAAGGTTAACATCATTACATTTTAGGCAGCTTGTAACATCTTTATATTAGTTGTGTGAGTTAATGCTAGTAAGTGAACGATCTTTGGATCAAGGTAACGTCACTTTTTGCTCCACTTTTTTGGCTGTTAAGTCATTTCAAAGCCGTTTTTCTCCGCAATGCTTTGCCTCATAGAGAAGTAACTTATATCTTTGGAAAGTTCAAATTGTATGTTTTCATCTATTCGTCTCCACGTGTTGTTGGGAGGCATACTGTGTGAGTTATTTGACCGAGAATACGCTGTGTTTTCGCCGCGAATTAGCAAAAGTCAAAGCTAAAGTAAGCTAACGTTAGCCTCCAGCTGCAACAACTAAGTCATTACAAAGCCGTTTTTCTCCGCAAAGCTTTGCCTCATAGACAAGTAACTAATATCTTATATAAAGCTCAAATCATATGCTTTCATTTGGTGGTCATATCGATGAGAGGGATATGCATGAGTATTTGATTGACTACTAATCTTTTCCAGCTTAAATGATATAAATGACGTATATGATCTGTCACTAATTGCTCTCCATTCTTTTTCAGAGGCAGTTTAAACAAGGACAGTGATCCCTGGAGCAGGCTGTTGAGGTAAAAATAGCACATAGAACTGTAAATAATCTGAGAAAATCAAGTGGTTCTCTTCTTGATATTGTACTTTGATCCACCACTGAATGTCTCATCAAACTAGCAAATGACATTTGGATCAAATTAAGCCTATAGTCAGTAATTTAATCGCATTCATTCATATGTTGACACATAACATTTGCTCTGATTAACCTCTAAATCATTAGAACCAGTGACACGTCTTTTATGCACCATGTTGAATACGCTACAATGCTATGTTATTTCTTATTTTACAGCCGTGCGCCACAGCCGCTGATGTGCAGAGGACAGTGATATTACCAAGCACCCCCTGCTTGATTGTCCAAGGTACTGTTGATATCTGGATTTTATATTGATATTTCGAGCTGTATGTGGTTGGTAAAAATGAACAAAAAAGTCACTACATGATCATTTCACATAACTTGTTTATTGGTCTCTTGACATGTTTTTTCCCCCAATATTTTATATATAATATTATATATTTTTTTCTGAATCTGAGCTTAAGCAGTAGTGCACCAGTAGTTGGTATCTGACTAAAATTTGGTTTGGAACTGTATCACTAAGGAAGCCCCGATAGATCAGCCATCAATCCAAATCATCCGATCTTCAGTATACAGTAAATATGAGATTGGTGAATTCTATTTGTTTTATAGTTGCCTATTACAAAATAATTGACACGAGAGTCATTTCTTAGCAGAGCATGCTGCGAACCACTTTTTCCACCCAGCTGACTGTAGCAAATGGACTGTCAACATAACATACATACACACTAACTTGCACATTGATGCTCACATCAATGGAAAGCTGCTTTTAATCAGGGATCTCTATATAGATTGATTGTATTTGTTAAATGTGTGTATCCCGACATGTCCAGTGTCATATTTTTAGCAGGGTGTAAATTTGGACTGTTTGCTAACATCAGCTGAGCTACTTGTTAACTGCTCATGTAAATTTGCACCGGGCAGCATTTTGAGTTGTTTAAAGGCTGAAGCTATACAAAAACTGTCATCATGCTTGGCTTTCAATACTAATTTTTTTGGTGTAGGTCGGATTTAGTTAAAGAAGAAGGGGCACCACTGCATGTGCCTTGGATAAACAATGCAATATCAAATCTGTGAAACTGAAAGTTGTCTTTGCTTTATTGTTTACAGGTGCTTCTTGGGCATTAACCCTGAGATGGGCTCAACTTCAAAGAAGTGTGGAGGCATCAATCGACACGTGAGCACGCTCCAAAGTAAACTTGTTTACCTTGAGTGGTCAATGTAAATATAAAATTGTTACGTAGTTGGCGTAAGAATGTTCATATTGTATATGTTCATAAGTTGTAAATTGTTTATACTGTATTGTTTATACTGTATATGTTTAGAGTTGTAAATTGACGTGTGGTTGAGTATGGTAACCAATTTCCTGCTATCTATTAATCACAATTTGATATTGATTCGATTTAATATTGATTGATTGATTCATAGATTCAGTTGGTGATACCAAAGTATGATTTTGATTTGTAACCTGATAACATAACTACCCCAGCCATGTAACACATCAATACTGGTATCAATATTGACATCAGACAGGGAATGAATCAGCACTTAATAGCTGAATCTGCTCTTTAAAAATGAAAATTCATGTTCATGTTTATGTTCAGAGACAGCTCTTGTAAATTGTTGAATATGATAGTTTTATAATTATTAAAAAATAAAAATGAGTATTGTCTTTGTTTTCTTTGTTCTTGTTTTGACTTTTAATTTAGCAAATCCAAAGCATGTTTGTGTGGTAAAATCACAGGTAACAAGTCAAATTTGCAATATGTTACAGTATTATTTAAGCTGTAAATTTACAGTAAATTACTGGCTACTGGTTGCATTACTTTTACAGTAAAAATGTATTTATTTATAATTCCACAGCTACATACTGCTATATCACAGTAATTCCATGGGCATGACTACTGTGAAGTTACAGTATACAGCTGTAGATGCATTGTATTTTACTGTGAAATATTTACAGTACATTATTGTGAAACATGTACAGTAAATTACTGTGAAATATTCACAATAAATTACTGTAAAATTACTGTGAAAGTAATGCAACTAGTAGCCAGTAATTTACTGTAAATTTACAGTGAAACATTTTACAGTGTAGCAGCGTGGAGTTCAATTACTGAGGACATTCATTCTGTGAAAAAAACAAATGTCAAACAGGTGGCCCCTCTTGAAGGACGAAGGCAGCAAAAGTTTTATTTGCTGGTTATAGTGTATTTCTCTCTGAAAATCTGAGTAGAATGGGTCATTCCAGTCATTTTTCAGAAGAACAGCATACTTTGATAAAGACATTGGCTGGAAAAGAGAAAACATACAAAGAAGTGCAGAAAATGATAATATAATTCAAATGCTTTAAAATGGCAACCAAAACCTAAAAAAAGGAAGGTCTAAAGTTACCTGTGAGTACTGTAACAATTAGAAGATGCCTATGTGAAGCCAAGTTATCGGCAAGAAGCCCCCGCAAAGTCCCAATGTTGAAAACACAACATGTGCTGAAAAGGTTACAATTTGCCAAAGAACACACACACATTTTGTGTGCTGACCAGTGTTGGTCAAGTTACTTGTAAATAGGTATTAGTTACTGATTACTGATTACTTCTCCAAGAAAGTAATCCAATTACTTTACTGATTACTTATTTTCAAAAGTAATTAGTTACTTTACTACGTTACTTTTCAAAAAAAAAAAAAAAAAAAAAAAAAAAAAACGTGGGCGGCTGTGGCTCAGTGGGTAGAGCTGAGGACTAGTGACCGGAAGTTCACTGGTTCAAATCCCTGGCTCCCCTGGGCGGGACTGAGCTACAAGCCGAAGCATCCTTGAGCAAGATGCTGAACCCCAACACTGCTCCTGATGTGCAGTTGGCACCTTCGTGGCAGCCACTGCCATCAGTAAGGGCCCTGCGATGAGCTGGCGTCTCATCCAGGGAGTACCCTGGCCTTCGCCCATAGAGCCACTGGATTTGGCCCCAGTATCCCCACTCCACCTTGAAAAAGGTGGTATAAAAGCGGTAACATCACCCGCGACCCGCATGGATAAAGCGGAAGAAAACGAACGAACGAACTTTTCAAAACATGATGCACAACCTGAATACCCTATAAAGCAATAGACCTTTCGTGGCAGCGGGAAATAAATGGACAACAGTCAGACATGAGATAAACAAACCCAGTGTGAGCCAATATTACAGCAGCACCAGCTCCCAAAGGGCTTTGCATCACTACCCACCTCTTCTAGTAGGGCTGGGTATCAGTAAGAACCTCACGATTCGATTTTGATTCTTCATGTCGCAATTTAAATGCTTCGATATGGATTCAGTAATAAGCAGTAATAAACAAATAATTAATTAGAGTGCCTGTTGATAATTTTCAAATTCAAAAAAGTAATCTTAAATTATAAATCTTTCCTCTAGGAAGCTCTAGTTGAAATGTATACAAAGGCACACGATGTGTTAAGTTATAAAATAGTACAACCATAGTTTAGCTGAGAAAGTGCCATTGTTTCTGGGACTGCGTCGTACATTTTTGTCTGACATAATCAGACATAACTGCGGTCCCTCCGCCCTCCAAGGGAGTAACACGTTGACACTGAGCCCTCTCTCTCCTCCCGGAGGAGAGTGCTACTCGCGGGCGCACGGTGCAGCGGCCAGGATGAGACCGGTTGCGCTGTTAGTTTACGTTACAGTCTCCGAAAGAGCGGTGCGTCAGACATCGGCTACCCGCCTCCGCAGCTCCGACGGTCTTTCCGCAGCGCATCACCCTCCGACCCTCAAGCGAGATCGCGGGTGAGGCTCTTCCAGCTGCTGGAGGCGGGGACCGAGAGGCGTCCGGCGAGGGACAGCCGCTGCAATCAGCCCTGCATACGTCATTGTCACTCACGAGACAGTCTCCAAAAAATCGAGACGGGTCTGTCTGCAGCCTGCAAGAGAGGGGCGT